>NW_006159583.1:7967788-7976623 GCF_000334495.1 Tupaia belangeri chinensis
GTCCAAAGCACCACTGTGATTTCACAATAGCACTCCAGATGATAAGTCAGTCTTTCTCTGCAACTGGAAATGACCTCAGATGATGGATGTGCTTGACGGGAATCTGTGGCTTGATAGCTTTAGCAAAGATGGAAGATGCTGAAGATAGAAGCACTGTTGATGCCAGAGTGGAGGGTATGGTTCCTCAGAAGTCAGCTCTGTCATTGGAGAGATCAGAGAGCAGCATGGGCAGCTCGAGTTCAAACACAATGACATTGTTTTCCCACAGACTACTAGATTCCTCAAACAGGAGGTCATGAGGTCCATGCCCACTTGGAAGTAGAAAGCAGTCTGTCTGACCAGACCGTGATCTAGGAACCTCCCAGCCTTTCCAAGTCTAGCTCTTCATTGGGATGTAAAACACTTCTGAGTACTAGGGAATGATCCAGATAGGAGCTAGTGAAGTAGAGGATCTCTAAGGGCTAGACAATGAAAAGGGCATCCTACCAGCAGGACCTGGCCATCCTACATGGCACTAGACCTTTATTGTAGGTGTCAAAAGGTTGTAATCACTTACAGATAGTAATAGAATCCTCCTGTCAGAAAAGAACCAAGGACTCATTAGGCCTATAAGGGATGAGGAAAAAGAGTTTTTATTCCCATCACAAGAGCTCTGGAAAGGCTGGAATGTTTAGGGATTGGGAGACTCCCCAATGTTTTCAGGAGGCCTTCCCAGGGCTTTCTTCGTGGTTCTAATTTGCATTAATTTTTATCTCAAGTCTTCATGGGCTTGGAGCATGGACTTACCTTTCCTCCCACCCATGGGGCCATGGCTGATATGCCTGGCCATCTCTTGCCAACTTAACCTATGGCACTTTGGGGTTCTATAAGTGAAAAGTGCCAGCAGGCACAGGCAGCATGAGTTTTGCCCTCATTTCTAGTTACCAGTGGCCATTAACGAGCATGGAAGGGGGGAGATCACATCCATTGTGTTCCCTGGAGCTTATAGCACTCAACTATGTGAAATCAGCCAAGGATGAAGGTGGATTCATACCAAAGAATGCCACAACATCCTAGAGACAACATTCCACACACAGCCACAGCCAAAACCATAGACAGCAAGTTATGACAGATTCACATGATGAGAAATTCAGAAATCAATGTCAGAACTCCCCTCCCAGACAAAGGAGAATCAGATTGTCAGACGCAGGCCAGGTTGTACCACATCATTCCTGACCCACAGATTATGGAGCTGAGGATGACCAGGACTAAACTAAACACAAAGCGAATAGTCTACATTACAAACAACCATTACAACAGGCAAGGTAGAAACAGAACTCACACATACTAGAGGCAAGAAGTTAGGAATCAGAGATGGCAGATGAGTGCCAGAAGATAGAGCTGGGAGAGAACTCCCAGGCCTGTTGACCTTCACCGTAGGTGACTGGGCAGGCTGTTAGGACAAAGGAAGTCAGACGTATGCGTGATGTGAATCATGACCTGCTAACCTGACCTGACATCCTAGGTGTTAATAAGCAGCAAAAACTATTGTTTCCAGGTGAGTGTGTTATGAAATATCGCCTAGAGTTCCAGACTGCGAACTAGGTCACCTGATACCTTTCCCTCTTTCCCAGGAACTGTGTGTCTCAGTGAACAAACACTTTCTGAATTTAATCTTCATGGCCTCTGACATAGAGACTCCGCCTCAAGGAGATGATGAAGTTAAGAGTGCCTGTAGCAAGCTCCTCAAAGAAATATCCTACGTTATTGACCTGTCAGATTTCCTATGTGTCCAGTGAAAGTTCATATTCTGCTGACAGGGAGTCCACATCCATTCAGGCTTTGCAATAAGAGTCAGAAAATCTGACTCTGGCTCTGCCATTGATTAGGTCTTCCAATTTCCAGTCTGTGGTGTTTTCCAGAACTAATATCCTACAATTATTCATCAATCAAACTGCAGATTGTGATGAAGCATGCTGGCAAAAGACAGCCCACCCATATGGTCTTGTAAAAATCCCCCTAAAATCAATAATTAATGAAGTATTTGGCTTGCAGACACTATATGCAAGGATTGGTCTGGTGCCCACAATGTGAGCCTCTGTTCCCATTTACAAATCAAGGCTATTGTAATCAATAAAGCCTTGTTAAATATTACTAAGGGAGTGGGCAAATGGTGCAGTGTTAATAACCTACTACTGCACGTGCCATTGTTTTCTGCTTGATCCAAGATGTCCCTTTTTCCCTCCATTGAATCCTTTTTCTGCTGTAGTACAAGTGTAGAACACTAAACCTGTTCTAATTCATTACCTCTAAACTTAGGCTTTATTTATTTACTTATTCATTCATTTATTCATGTTATAATTTAGGTAAAGTCATTTTGCATTGATTTCCCAAACCAGCCCTAATTGTAAAATAATTAGGAGCTGGGGCCTGTAGCTGGCATGGTAGTTAAGGCACTGGACTCTCATATGGCTGACTGCAGTTCATGTCCTAGACCTGGCAGCTTGCTTTCTCACTTTCTCTTTCTCTTTCTTTCTGTCTCTCTCTGGTCAAATTAAAAAATAATAATAATACTAGTACATAAAATAAAATAAGTAATTCTTCTTAAAAAATAATAATTACGGGCTTAGCCAGCATGAGCAAATAAGAAAACTTTTGATATTTCAAATGAGATCGAGAAATGTTAATTAATTATTGGTTCGTTGTGAAAATAACCAATTAAATAAAAGTATAATATCATACATTTTCATATTTATGTAAGTCAGAGAAATCATTGTCCACTAATATTGCAAAGAGTTCTCTAGCTAGGTGTTCTGCATGTGAGTGTGCAGGCCGAGGAGTAACTGCCACTGGTCTTCCCAGTAGAATCTTGTTCATCAGACATTACCATCTGACTGTGAGACTACATGAAATTGGCTAAAATCCAGCATTGACATAGTCTCTCAAGCTATCAAGTGCTGGGTAATGATGGTAACAGCTCACCCATACAGAGAACTTATTTATGCATGCCCTTGGTCTTACGCCTTTACATATATTAAGTTGTTGAGTCCTTCGGAGATTTAAAAATTGTTACATCCTCATCATATATGTTCTACTGCCACCCCCATTTTACACGTGAAACCTGAGACATGAAGCATATTGTCTCATAAACAGTAAACCTAGGCAGCCCCTTCCAGCGAGCCAGGACCTGGCCACGTAGCTCCCTAATGCACATTTCTTTTTTTTCCTCCAGGCCAAACTGTATCCAGCATTATTAAAGATACTTTTCATAAACAATCATGGTATTTCAGGCAAGACATGAGCAATCATTGACAGTATACAACAACTTACAAACTCCTCTCTTTAATGGACTACCAAAATCAGAAAGCCACTATAAAAGCCAATGAAGTCTTCATCTGATGCTCTGAAAAGGGGAAGTTTAGAGTGAGGGTTGACATTTCACATTTAGCATGTTGTTTAACAATTTTTCATGAGCTGACGCTGACTTTCTGGCAATGAAAACAACAGAATTATCAACCTGAAGATCCAACAATATAGGATAGGAACTGCTGCTGTTTTGAAGGACGCCATCTTAACGTCATTGGAAAGCCCAGATTGCCTGATACCCTGGTAACCCATTTTTTTGTGGTCAGGTCCCAGCAGGTCTCTGGTTTCAAAGAGTTAAGCCTATGCTGAAGGCAGAGAGGGGGAGGACATTAAAACAAATGTTAAGTTTTCCACACCACAAGGCATCTGTGTCAAGGTGGCTGTGTGTGTCAACATTAGGGAGCCAAGAGAAAGTCTCTCAAAACTAGAAGGGAAAGATGTCCAAAACAAAGCAGCTTTAGAGACATTCTATTAGTAACAAAGGCCCCTTCCCCTAAAAACAACAATGAAGTGTTCTGTGTGCTAACAACATAGCTTAAAAAAGGTAAAACAAAATTCTGAAAACTCAATAAAAAACAGCATTTCAAACTGTACAGTCAGCAGAAGTAGACAGTTATCGAGAATGCACACCCTTCCCTTGGCATCTCCAGCACCTTCAGCTTTCCTGCCTGGTCTGTCTGGGCATCTCCATTTTCTGCAGGGTTATTCCCCTCCTTGCCAGCATCAGCTGTTCCCTTTTTTCCTTTGGGCACCTTCTCTCCCTTCTTTGCCGGGGCCTTTTTAGGCTTGGGCTCTGGCTTTGTAGGAGCAGGTTTTGCAGACAACCTCGCAGGTCTCTGTGGTCCGTCCTTCACCTTGGCTTTATCTCCTTTAGCCTCCCCGTCAGCCTTTCTCTTGGGCATGGTGGTGACGAGGGCAGGATGTAGGCGCTGGACACGGGGGATGCAGCGGCACGCAGGCTTTGGTCCATCCGGGGTTACTCTCGCCTCTTCTTTTTCACACTCCCTAATTTCCATTTCTATTTTGCTTTTGTAGAGAGCTTGCTGTAGAGTGAAATTTTACATATTTTTAAAAGAATTATTTATTTCGCTTTATTTATTTATTCAGAGGTTTTTGCCTGTGCTTGCTCAGGGAAGAGAGGCAGAGACAGTGAGATGGAAAGTGAGAAATCATCTCCCAGAGGCGATGGCCACACCGCATCTCCTCCTAGGATCTTGAGCGCACGCGCACGCACACGCACACACACACACGTATGCCCAGTGTAATTTTCAAGCCACCAGGTCTGGGACCAGAACCACATTGGCCATGTGTGAGTCCAGCAACATAACCACTATGCTATCTACTGGCCCATTTATATTATTTGTTAATTTGCTATAGGGCATGTGTGCTCACCAGAGAGAGACAGAGAGAAAGTGAGAATGCAAGCCGCCAGGTCTGAGGTTTGAACTGTAACTGACCACATGGGAGTCCAGCACCTTAACCACCTTGCCACCTGCTGGCCTGAAACTTTACATATTTGTAAATAGAAGATTGTTTACTAATAAAATCAGAACACTGACAGACTTCAGAGACTGTCTACTCTTTTCTGTGAACTCCTATGCTCCCCACAGAGACAAATATTCCTTACATGCTGTAGCACTCTACTCCTCCCTCAGAAAGCTGGGACCACTCAAAAAAATATACGGTTTTTCTATAATTCTACAGGCTGGTCAGAATTCCACTCACTAAACCCACAGTGAAGACAGGAATCTGCTCTTCTTCACAGTATCTTCACACATGTAGAAGAGTAATTCTGCACGGTTCTCAATCATATCTTCCTGGCTCCTGGTTCATGATTCAAATGTCACTTGCATTTCAAGATCCAGTTCTCCTAATAACTCTTCACAGGGCTTTCTAAGTTTTGAACAAATTCTGTTTGAAAGGCAGGGCTTGAAGCCAACAGTTGCCAGAGGCCTGCAGAGGTGGCAGGACTGACCATGACTGTAGAATGCTTCTGGGTGCTGTCCCAGAGCCAGTGTAGCTCTCATGGCCACTCCAATGTGGCTCACTCACATTCTGCTTGTAACCTACCCCAACTTGTGGGGGAACTCCCTCCCTCATTAAACACTTATTAAATCAAAGCTACTCCATTATATGCTTTCTTTAAGTTATTTTTTTAAACACAAGTGTCAGATTTAATATTTATTACTAATGGATGGATCCTCCCTATAGCCCAAAGAGAGGAATAGATTATTGTGCATTCATTCTGTTCCACAAATCTTTTCTACATAAAGAAATGTGAATGCGGGAACCAGCAGTTAGCGTAATGGCTATGTCGCTGGACTCCCACATAGTCGATCGCGGTTCGCATCCCGGACCTGGTGGCTTAAAACTCACACTGGGCATGTGTGTGTGCGTGCCCAAGATCCCGAGAGGAGAATGGAGGAGAAGGGATTGTGGCGTGACCATCCCCCCTGGGGGGTGATTTCTCGCTTTCTGTCTCTCTGTCTCTCTCTGTCTGTCTGGTGAGTGCATGCACCCTATAGTGAAAATCTCTCCAAAAAAAAAAAAAAAGAAATGTGAATGCTCTATTAGTCTGTAGAGAGAGTGTGTTATATTTTAATTTATTTGTTTGTTTATTTATTTATTTATTTATTTATTTATTTATTTTTGGAAAGGTTTTTGCTATAGGGCGCGTGAACTTTCCAGAAAGACAGAGAGATAGAAAGTGAAAAATCACCCCCCAAGAGGGGTGGCCATGCTGCAATCTCTTCTCCTCCATTCTCCTCTCGGGATCTTGGGCACACATGCACATACTCTCGGCATGAGTTTAAGCCACTGGGCCTGGGACTTGAACCATGGTCGACTACATGGGAGTCCAGCTACATAGCCATTACGCAGCTGCTGGTCCCGAGAATGTGTTATTTTAAAAGGAAAACATTAATAGGTGGCATTAGCACAGAGCTAAGCTAGCCCCTAAAATAAAGGTGATCAACTAAAGTTCTAACAACTCTTAGAACCTGAGGCTATTTTTCTATAATGTTTCTCTCGTGGAAAAGTGATTGGTTGCGTGCTCTAATTTTAGACATTAGTCAAATCAAGAGTTATATAGAACATCATAGATGACAGCCTGGAGTTCATGGTATGGGGGTCATTGTTTTGCCATATGTGGCACTGTTTCCATGCACAACTGGTTGAACTTGGAAAAACTCATTAATTGACTGACAATCTTAGCCAGAATTCTAAATCAAGACACAAGTCTCAAAGCTAGTCCTGTAGAGCATAAAGTATTCCTTTGTGGCATCAGCAGCACCAATGAATGCACAAACACAGAAGTAAAGGGGGAAAAAAAGATTATTCATAGTTTTAAACAATCGTCTTTTTTTTTTTTAGAGGTTTTTGCTATAGGGCGTGTGCGCTCGCCAGACAGACAGAGAGAGACAGAGAGATAGAAAGTGAGAAATCACCTCCCCAGGGGGGATGGCCACACCACAATCCCTTCTCCTCCATTCTCCTCTTGGGATCTTGGGCACGCACGCACACGTGCCCGGCATGAGTTTAAGCCACCGGGTGCGGGACGCGAACTGCAGTCGACTACGTGGGAGTCCAGCAACATAGCCATTACACCAATTGCTAGTCCCAACAATTGTTCTTTATGTAACATAAACTTTGCTTAAATAATTCAGGGCTATATAATACAGATTCCACACACAAACTGTTCAGAGATTTTTTTCTTTTCCCACCAAGCTTTTCTATATTCTTTGGAATTACAGAACAAATTTGGGCCAGTCCTGTGGTATAGTGTGAAGAAACCTGAATCCCACATGGCTGACAACACTACTAGAGTCCTAAACTCAGCAACTTGCAAACCATGGCTGGTACGTGTGTATGCTCACCCAAAATCTTGACAGAGTAGAGAAAAGAGATCACAGCATGACCCAACCCTATGGGGAACATTTTTTTCTCTCCTTATTTCTTTGTCTCTCTGATGAGTGCTTGTACTCTCTGGTAATAATAATAAAAGAAAGAAAAATGAATATTGAAGAAACTTTAAGTTCAAAAATCAGCAAAGACTTGGCCCCATAGTACAGTGGTTAAGTGCTGTGCAGAAGAAAGTTAGATCCAGGATTTGAATCCCGACCTGGTCAGATTTACACAGGGTGTAGGCATGTGTGCCCAGGATCTTAACGGAAGGGACAATTGGATGAAAAAGGATTGCAGCATGAGCACACCCCTCTGTGTGTGTGTGTGTGTGTGTGTGTGTGTGTGTGTGTGTGTTTGATGCATACACACACACCCCTGATATAAAAAAATAAGTCAGCAGAAAACATAGTGTTATCTGTAAAAGATATATGTAAAAATAAATATGTGAAGTCTTCAAAAATTTCACAGAAAACGCAAAGTAAGAAAAAGCCAGGCGTAGTTGGATGTATTTCGCATCAAAATAAATGTATACTTTGATTTCATTTTTCTGTGAATTTTTTGAAGTCCCCTCAAAAATAAATAAAATCAGTGGAGAAATATGGAACATAGGTTTAAAATAATAAGAAAACTGCCTAACATTTAGGGCAAGCCCTCCCCTGTTTTTCTTGCTTCAGGGTAGAACTAACTGTGTTGTTTCAAAGCAGAGAGCTGACTTAGTTGTTTTTATTAGATGTTTTGAAATTTAGTGAGATTGTATGAAATTTCAAGGGGACATTTTAGAAAAGTGTTGACTATAATGAATATCAAAGGCAAGCCCTAGGTAGAGCCTGGATGCCTATAAGGCCTAGTATCCCCAAGTGAGAGGGAAACTGAATCAAATACAATAACATTTTCCAAGGACATTTAAAAGGTTTGTGAAGGAATTATAACGAGAATGTCATTTTCTGACACCTTGTTGTCTTTCTTTAAAATCATCTTGCAGAAGGAGTTTCTAAATCTCAACACTCCCTGCCTGTAACAAAGGAAGAGATGAGATCATGACCATTACTGAACTGAAAATCAAGGAGTTGTGGAGACAAAAAGAGAGGCAGCTTTCTCCAGGTGTCCCACTGTGATACTGACTAAGACATCAATCTCCTGGGCAGAGATGAACAGCCCTGTTTTCTGTTTTCCTGGGCACAAAGGCATCTGTATCTACACTATTACTATCATGGTCACAGGAATAAAAAAAATAAAAATGAGATTAGTACTTCACATCATTTAATCAGTTTCAACACAGAACCCATAGATACAGGTAGCAAAAAAGAAAGCTGTCTTATTACTTTCTAGAGAATTTAATGATAGAGACAATGAAAAGTTTAAGTATTCAACAGAAAGGATATAAGCAAAAGACTGTTTCCAAGAATAGTCTGTTCGTGGGCAGATATGTACATATCTGTGTGTGTGTGTGTGTGTGTGTGTGTGTGTGTGTGTGTAGGTTGTCCTAAATGTTAGTCAGGTTTCTTATTACTTTAAATTTGTGTTGTATTTTTCTCTTTTGATTTTTATTTATTTATGAAGGAAATTTAAAAAGCTCACAGAAAAAAA
>NW_006159583.1:7976654-7983117 GCF_000334495.1 Tupaia belangeri chinensis
TACTTAGGGGTACCCAGCTTTCTGTCCTTCTCTCATTCTATCCATTCTTTTCTCAACTCTTATACGTGCTAACTCCATAGGGGTAGAATTTTAATTTTAAATGCATTCTGAAAATTCACTCAGCTGAAAAATGTCCTAAGAAATATACATCAAAAGTGGATTATATAAATTCAGTGAGCAAAGGTTTTCTTTTTAAAAAATAGACATGTAAACCTACAAATGGTAAAAATGTGCACTCTGGTCATCTCCTCATATCAAGCAAACATAAATACCTCCCTGAGATGAATGACCTATGACACATCATATTTGCTATCCAAGTCACTTAGAAACCTAGGAAAGAATGCTGCTGGAGGAGGTATTGGCAGTGGTTTTGAGAACAAAACACAAAAACACACAATGGGAGTGGGGAAGTATTTAGAAAACTCAAAAACAACAGCTCATGTTCATTCTCAGCTAGTTTATGACTAGCTTCCCCTTTTTACCTCATTGAAGCTAGTGGCAAAAGTGCAACAAGACTCTGTAGCCTGCTCTGGTGGCTGAGGGTTTTTATTTTTTAATGGCATCTTTAAGAGATATGTAGATTCAAAACAGCATGGTATTGGCACAAAAAAACAAAAACAAAAACAAAAACAAAAAACAGACATGAGGACCAATGGAACAGAGTAGAGACACCAGAAATAAACCCCAAACATACAGCCTTCTGATCTCTGACAAAGGGTACCAGTCAATCCAGTGGGAAAAAGAAAACCTCTTTAGCAAATGGTTCTGGAAAAACTGTGTATTCACCTACACAGAGATGAACCTGAACCCCTGTCTGTCACCAATAACAAAAATCAACTCAAAGTAGATCAAATTTCTAAACTTAAGACTGCAAACTATAAAACTACTAGTAGAAAACATTGAGAAAACTCTCAGAGACATTGGGGTAGGCAAAGACTTCTTAAGCAAGATCCTCTAAGACAGGCAATAATCCCCAAAATAGACAGGTGGGATTAATCAGTTTAAGAAGTTTCTACACAGCAAAGGACACAGGAATTAGTGTGAATCAACAACTCTTGGAATGGGAGAAAATTTTAGTTATATATACCTCAGATAATGGACTGATAACCAGAATACACAGGGAATTCAAGCAGCTTACCCAGAAGAAAATTATTAACTCAATTAAAAGATGGGAAAATGAGATGAATAAACAACTTTCTAAGGAAGACATAGAAATAGCCAAAAAGCATATGAAAAAATGCTCAACACCCCTCATCAAAACTAAAATGAGATACCACCTAACTCCAGTCAGCCCCCCAGGAAAAGGGAAAAAAAAAAAAAAAAAAAAAAAAAAAAGAAAGAAAAAAAAAAAAGAAAAAAAGATAAGTGCTGACAGGGATGTGGTGAAAGGGGAACTCTCCTACATTGTTTGTGGGAATGTAATTTGATCCAGTCACTGTGGCAAACAATATGAAGGTTCCTCAAAGACCTTAAAATAGAACTACCATATGATCCTGCATTTCCACTCCTGGGTATCTACCCAAAGGACAGGAGAATGCTTAGTTGGAAAAGCGCTTGAACAACTATACTTAATGCAGCATTATTCACAGTAGCTAAGACATGGAACCAACCCAAATGCTCACAAACAGATGAATGGATTGAAAAAGTATGGCTCATATGCTCATGGAATACTATAAAGCCATAAAAAAGACCCTGGCATTTGATAGAAAGTGGATGAACATGGCAGACTTATTGCTGAGTGAAGCAAGTCAGACTATGAAACAGACATTTTATATCTCCACTTAACATATACTGACTGTCTACACTCTATGGTAGAGACTGAAAGACAAGAGGACTTAAAAGCACTGAAAATTGTTATGGACACTGGGGACAAAGGGGATTGAGAATGGGAGAGGGGGAAGTGCAAAAAGGGAAATTTGGGGGAAAATGGAGAAGTAAGACATTTGTGGGACACGGATATGGTTTGTTGCCTGGTGATGATGTCATGTATAGTATTCTCAAGTCGCCTGGCATGTGGCATATATCATGTTGGGTAAAATCTCTTTACAATCTAAATGATGTATAGCAATTGAATGTATCAATAATAATAATAATAGTAATAATAAAAGAGATATATGGACCGAGGCTGGCATGGTAGTTAACGATGCTAGATTCCCACATGGCCAATCATAGTTTGAGTCCTGGACCTAGTGGCTTGTTTTCTCTCTCTCTCTCTCATCCCTTTCTAATCAAATTAAAAATAAATAAAGTTAAATAAAATAATTCTTTATAAAAAAAAAAAGAGAGAGAAAGATATGTGTACCATGGAATCAGCAGGTGGCATAGTGGTTCGGATGGTGGACTCCCACTTGGTCAACAACCGTTTGAGGTCCCGGGCCTGGATACTTGCTTTCTCACTTACCTTCTATCTTTCTCTTTCTCTCTCTGGTGAGTGTATGTGCCCTGCAGCAAATTTAATAATAATAATAAAAAATTAAATAAAAATAATTCAAAAAGAGAGAGAGAGATGCATGGACCATTGTGGCCTGATATGTGTGTAATTTATTAGGAAAATCATCTTATCTGCAATTTAAAATATCAAACACAACACATGATCATCCCTCGGTATCTAGGGGATTGGTTTGAGGACCCCTGCAGATACCCAAATCCATGGATGCTCAAGTCTCTTATGTGTATAAAATGGTGTAGTACTTACAACCTACATACATCCACCTATATACTTTAAATCCTCTCTAGATTACATATAAACCAAATACAATGTAAATACTATGTAAATATTTGTTATACTGTATTGTTTGGAAAATAATGAGAAAAAAATTTGTCCTGTTCAGTACAGGTGCACCATCATAGGCTAACTACATTATAAATGTCTGCAACAATGTAACTTTTTTTTTTTTTTTTTTTTTTGGTGGGGAGAGAGGTTTTGTTATAGGGCACTTGCACTCGCCAGAAAGACAGAGAGACAGAAAGCAAGAAGTCAACCCCCGGGGGGATGGCCATGCCACAATCCCTTCTCCTCCATTCTCCTCTTGGGATCTTGGGCACGCAAACACACATGCCTGGTGTGAGTTTAAGCCACTGGGTCCGGGACTCAAACCGCAGTCGACTACATGGGAGTCCAGCAACATAGCCATTATGCCAACTGCTGGTCCCTAGCTATTTTGAAATATACATTGAATTGTCACCAATTATAATTATTCTATTTTGCTATAGTACAGTAGAGCTCATTTTTTAAGTTTTTTGTGGTGTTTTTTTTTCCCCCCAATTTACTATAGGATATGTACTCTCACCAGAGACAGAGGGAAAGTGAGAAAGCAAGCCAATGGATACAGGATTTGAACCATGGTTGGCCATGTTAGAGTCCAGCATCTTAACTACCACACTACCTGCTGGCACCTTGAACTCATTCATTTTTTTTTTTAAGAGAGAGATTTGCTATAGGGTGTGTGCATTTGCCAGAGAGACAGAAAGAGAGAGCCAGAAAGTGAGAAATCATCCCCAAGTGGGGATGGCCACACTACAATTCCTTCTCTTCCATTCTCCTCAGGATTTTGGACATAAACACACACATGCCCAGTATGAGTTTCAAGCCTCTGTGTCCCAGGACTCAAATCATAGTTGACCACGTAGGAGTTGAGCAACATAACCATTACACTATTTGCTGGTCCCTAGGACTCATTCTTATCAGCCTGCTGTCTTGTATCTGTTAACCAAGTTCTCAAGGACAGGAATTCTCACGACTCATCTTTGCATATAAAATTGTACTTGGACATAGTAATAGTGAATAATATTTTTTAAATAAATTAATAAGGGAATAAATTGATACATTCTGAACTTAGAAAATATGTGCTGGGAAAATTCAGGTAGAAAGTTTAACAGATAAAAGGTAAAGACTTACATAAACTCATTTTAGTGAAGATGATGGATAAATTCAGCCTTGATCGTGTTCCTGGACGTGTACTCACTCATTTATTTAACAAACATTTATTGAACGCCTGCTATGTTTCAGGCACTGTAGTAAGTACTGGCATCCCATGAATAATACAATACACTTCCTGCTCACCAGGACTGTATAGCCGGGGTGGGGGCTGGATGTGCACAAACTAAATGCCATACAGAGCTGAACTGTGGGAGCTATAAGAAAGGGGAGGAGGATGAGTATGATGGAAGCTGAGGCAGGATGGAGTATTTCCCATGGGAATAGGTTGCCTGTGGAAGTACACTGAAAGGTAAATATGGTGACAAAGGAAAAGGCACAGCTGACCAAGGGAGATGGCATGTGAAAGTGCCAAGGAGCTGAAGAAGCTGACACAATTAAGTCAAGTGGACATAATTCAAGGCAAAATCATTCAAATCCAGGCTTGAGGAGGCAGATCTATACTGAAATCTCAGTTCTCTCCCTATGCAACTGGGAACATTGCACCTGTGGTAAAATGGAAATAGTAGCAACAACCTGATAGGAGTTTTGTGACAATCATATGAAAAGTGAGTTGAAATCATATTTAGGAGGACTTTGGCACAATAGGTAGAACTCAGTGATGGTGAGAATAGTTGTTGGAGCTACAACACAGAGGAATCACAGGAGGTGAGTCTAAACAGTTCGCCAGTAAGATGGGTCTTCAGTACCATGCCAAGGAGTTGTTTTTGGTTTTGCTTTTTTAATTGCCACAAGGCACATGTGCTTACCAGTGAGAGACAGAGAATGAGGAAGAAGGAGGATAGCAACCCCCAACAAGGAATAGTCATGCCACAGTTTCTTCTCCTCAATTTCTCCATCCTGTCAGAATTTGGGACACACACATGCACACATGCCCAGAGTGTTTTTCAAGGGGCTGGGACTCAAACCATGGTCAACCATATGTGATCCAGCTCCCTTCAACACTAAGTCTATGCGGCTGGTCCACCAAGGAATTTTAATCTGAAAACCATGGAAGAATTTTAAGTAATAAAGTGCTAAAGAATTAGATTTTCATTGTGGTATCTTTCAGCTGTGTGAAGCATGAACTTTAAACGAGCATGAGATAATCAATGATAGCCCAAGTGCGACAACAGTGGGGGCTGGTGAGCAGAGGACAGATCCTGGAAATGTTCAATTAGAACTGAAAGAAGTTGGCCTCCTACACTTGGGAAGAAGAAAGATAAAGTTGATGATGACCCTTATTTCTGCCTGAAGTGATGAAATGTGGAAATTATCAACCAAGAGAGGAACATAGGAATTAGAACCAATTTGAGGGGAAATGAGAATTTCATTTTAACTGGTGAGTTTCTCAGCCTATGGAAATATCTAAGTAGAGCTGGCAGCAGGCTACTGACAGATGAACCTGGTACAAACTGGACTTACAGATAATAGATATACTTCAAGTTACAGAAATAGATATATTCACCCAGGAAAGCAGGAAAGTCTGAAGAAATTACTACATGTAGGTAATTAAGTCACAAGGATGAAATATTTTACAAATGAACCCCTAAAGAAGAAACCCGAAGAGGCCAGCAGGCGGTTATGGCCAACCATTATGGCCAACTATGGTCAACCATAGTTCAAGTCCCAGACCATAGTTCAAGTCCCAACCATAGCTCAAGTCCTAGTAGCTTAAAAATGACAACAAATAAATAAATAAATGTTTTGGGACCAGCAGATGGTGTAATGGTTATATCACTGGACTCCCACATGGCCAACTACAGTTCAAGGCCTGGACCTGGAGACTTGGAACTCACATTTGGCGCCTGTGCGTGTATGCCCAAGATACAGAGAAGAGAAAGGAGACAAGACTGGCATGAGCATCCCTTCTGGGAAGTGATTTCTTAGTTTCTGTTTCTCTGTCTCTCTCACTATTTCTCTGGCAAGCACACATTGCCTTATAGCAAAAATCTCTCACTAAAATATATATATATACGGCAGAGGCGGACCGGACGCCAAGGCTGCGTCCGGTCACGGGACGTCGCGGGCCCTTCTGGGCTCGGCGTGTCCCCCCGGGGCCCTGCTAAGCTGGCAGTGGCAGAGGCGGACCGGACGCCAAGGCTGCGTCCGGTCACGGGACGTCGCGGGCCCTTCTGGGATAGTTCACGTCCCAACCATAGCTCAAGTCCTAGTAGCTTAAAAATGACAACAAATAAATAAATAAATGTTTTGGGACCAGCAGATGGTGTAATGGTTATATCACTGGACTCCCACATGGCCAACTACAGTTCAAGGCCTGGACCTGGAGACTTGGAACTCACATTTGGCGCCTGTGCGTGTATGCCCAAGATACAGAGAAGAGAAAGGAGACAAGACTGGCATGAGCATCCCTTCTGGGAAGTGATTTCTTAGTTTCTGTTTCTCTGTCTCTCTCACTATTTCTCTGGCAAGCACACATTGCCTTATAGCAAAAATCTCTCACTAAAATATATATATATACGGCAGAGGCGGACCGGACGCCAAGGCTGCGTCCGGTCACGGGACGTCGCGGGCCCTTCTGGGCTC
>NW_006159583.1:7984532-8011060 GCF_000334495.1 Tupaia belangeri chinensis
TATAAACTTGAAAAAAAATATATATATATATATAAAATAAAATAAATGGTTTTTTAAAAGATTTCAGAAGAAGAAAAAATAGAGTCAATTTCAAAGATGGCTGTCCTATTAAGAAGCTATGTAGAAGGCTTTTTTGTGTTTGGGGTCATTTACAAATGGCTTAAACATTGTCCAGCTATCATAGAGTAAATCTGAAAAAGCTGATTTTAAGCCTTTGTTTTAGGAGAATGAGAGTAGCCCTGTTGCTATGTGAAGATCTTAAGATAATACTGAAAATAAGCAGAGTGCCTTCAACCAAAATATTAAGCATACTTCATTTAGCTGAAGAAGACAGAAAGGGGTGAATGTGCTGAGACAGTTCCAGTAAGTGAAGGGTGTGAAGAATGTGAGTCTCTGCTTTAGAATACTCAAGTTCGGGCAGCAGGTTCAGTGGTAACACAACTGGAACCTCATGACCAAGGTCCTGGGTTTGCAACTTGGAACCCTTCCGAACACACTAGGCACAAGCACATGCATGTCCATGATCTGGACCAGAAGGAATTGGGGTTGGATTGTAGTACAGAGACCTGAATCTTTACCTAACTTAATTTTTCCTTTTAACATTCATTGCTACCTACTCTATCCTGTATATTTTATTGGTTTTTGTCTATTTGCACGAGAACTCACTGACAACAGGAGCTTAGAGAAGTTCCCAGCCTGGAGCAAACAGTTAAGTCACATAAATAATAAATTTATATTAAAATATGGGTTATATATTTTAGCCATGTCACTTATCAAGTTCTTTCCCACATACGCAGTTCACTGTTTTTCTCCTGCCTTAACTGTGATTAAAGTGCTGGCATGATCATCCCCATTCTAGTAACTAGTCCACATACTGTCCAGGCACTGTGGTAGCTGGGATGTCTTGGTGTGCTGTTTCTCTCAGGGAAAATGGGGATTAGACATTCATTTTAACATAGAATTGCCAGAGAGCCACTACCTCAATACATAGGAGTATATCTCAATACTGGGATTTGTGGGTACTTGGCAGGTTTGTATGAGATTCAGTCTTGAGCGAGGCACCATTCGGCAGTTTCCTTTTAATCTCACTGTGCAGAAAACCACCATCTTGCCAAGCCTGGTAGAAAATGGAACAGAAAGTGTTGAATTAATGGTGTGTTGCTCTGCCTCCCCACCTGAGTCAAATTATTCTCCAGGCTCAAGAAAGTCCAGTTAGAGTAACCAGGCGAATATGAGTATGGAGAACGTTTCCCAAATATTTCCATTGCCTTTTATATCTGAACTATTTCTCCTATTTTTTTTCTTTTTCAAAAATGTAGAATGCTTCACAAATTTGCGTGTCATCCTTGAGTGGGGGCTATGCTAATCTTCCCTGTATCATTCCAATTTTAGTACATGTGCTGCCAAAGAGAGCACCTATTTTTCCTATTAACCACAGGATACAGTTGTCTAAATTTCAGAGATAAGAAGAGGCCTCAGTGAGATCTAGCCCTAAAGCCAACAGTTCTATTTTTATTTTACTCACGGAAGGTCATCTTTGTTAAAAACGTTTTTTTCAGTAACACATCAACAGGTAGGACTCAAGGAACGGTCAAAACATTAGTGGGTTCTGGAACTTGTATCTTTCTCCTCAAATCGAAGCTGTGTCTGCAGAATAATTAACTAAAATGTCTATTTTTTTTAAAGTTTTTTACATAGAGAGTGTGTGTTTGCCAGAGAGAGAGACAGTGAGAGGAAAAGTGAAAAATAGTCCCCCAAGAGGGAATGGCCATGCCACAATCCCTTCTCCTCCATGCTCTTCCTGGGATTTTGGGCACGTATACAAACACACCTGACCTGACATGAGTTTCAAGCCGCTGGATCTGGGATTTGAATTACAGTCAGCCATGTGGGAGTTCTGTACCTTAACCATTATCCCGCCTGCTGATCCTCAAATGTTTGTTCTTAACCAACTCTTTATGTATGTATGTATGTATGTGTGTGTGTATAGATGACGGGGCCATGCAGACAACACAAGCTGGTAAAGAGACACGCAGAGGCTGGACCTCGGCATATAAAATGACTCACTTCTGAGTAGTCTAAGATAAAATTTAGGGTCACTCAGCTCTGAAAGAAGACATAGAAACACTGCATCCAGGAATAACTTCTGGTGAAGCTGGTCAGATGCCTTCATATATTTTGAACGGGAAACATGTTGGAACACTAGAGGGGACAGCCCTCTTTCTTCCCTGGAAAGACCCTGAATGACATTCTAGTCAATGTCTGATCCCCATGGCAGAGAATGAGGTATCTGTATCTGGGTCATAAACTGCCTGGGCTCGTTGACCTTGACTCCTGAGGTCAGCAAAGCAATCACTCATTCCATCGTTGCTGAGCTCCTTCTATACTCCAAGCGCTATTCTCCAGAACCAGGACTCGATGGTGAGCAAAACTAGGTGTGAACTTGCCCTCCTAGAGTTGATCATTTTGTTAAAGACAGATTTAATCAAATCATCTCACCTGTAAATATATGGTCAGAAATCCAAATAAGTGCCATGAAACCAAGAAATGGTGTTTGTAACAGGGGCTGATAGGTGACATGGTGGTTAAGTCCCAAACCTGGCAGTTTGCTTGCTCATTTTCCCTCTCTTTCTCTCTCTCTGTTTCTCTCCAGTTAACATAATAATAATGGTAAAAGAAAATGAAATAATTTTAAAAAAAGAAAGAAAGAAAGAAAGAAGTATTGCTATGATAGAACATGGGCAGAGGTTGACCAGTCAGTGGTGGGATTAGGGGTGGATAGACATCCAGGCAGAGGGAACAGCAAGTGCCAAAGCCCTGTGGTAAAAGCCACCCCTGCACCTTTGCACATATTAGAAAAATGCTATCAGCTCCTCAAAACCCTTTGCCTCTACTGAAAAATTATAATTCACTATTTTGTGTTAGAATAAGACTTATTTGGTTGGTCTAGAGAGATTTTTGCTATAAGGCTGTGCACTCACTGCAGACACAGAGAGATAGGAGAAAGAAGATGAGAAATCATCACCCAGGGGAGAGCCATGCTACAGCACCCTCCCTTCCATTCTCCTCTCAGGATTTTGGGCATGCACACACATGCACCCAGCGTGAATTTCAAGCCACCAGGACTCGAACCACAGATGACCATATGGGAGTCCAGCACCTCAACCACTATGCCACCTGCTGGCCCCTAGAATAAGACTTTTACTGCACACTTCCAGGAAACTGGTTTATAAAATTCTATATGATCTGAAATGTTAGTGGCACCCCTACACTGCACTATACCATGTGACTGGTCACATGTGGCTACTAAGCACTTAAAATGTGGCTGAAAATTCCACATATTGGTCTAGTTTCAAGTCTGGTTCCCTTACCCTTTTTAAAAAAAAAAGAATCATTCATTTGTATTTATTATTAATTTTTAATTTGCTATAGGGCATGCTATAGTGCTATGAGTACAAAAGACACAGCAGATGTCTTTGAGCGCCAATGTGGAAAAAACAGGACGTACAATATCCCAATTATTTTTAGGTTGATTACATGCTGAAATGATGTTCTTTGGATATATTGAGTTAAATAAAATGTATTTTTCATCTCACTTGTTTCTTTTTACTTTTTTTAGTGTGGCTATAAGAAAATTTCAAATGATAATATAATAACAATATCAACCTTACTAACTACATACCCGATACTGTGCCAAGTCACATTTATTAATATACATTAATTAGCTTATTTTCTCCTCTTAAAAACTTCATGAAATGGATAGAACTGTACCTATTGTACAAGTCTGAAAACTGATTCACACAGAAGTTAATGATTTGCCAAATCTGCTAGTAGATGCAGGAAAGATGCTACAAAAGAACTGGATGTGAAAGGGAGGTCTTCACTGTGACCCGGGTAAGGAGGAGCGGATGCACTCCCTTTGTGTACATGAACCCTAGGCTAGTGCACCTCAGGTGGATCCTGCTTCCTGCAGCCCTCTACCTGGAGAAACCTTTAAGGTGCCAAAGAAGGTGGGAGGAACACAGAAATATGTGTTCCTGGGAAGGAGGTCATTGCCTAGTTTTGACACAATCCTGGGAGCATTCTGCATGTTCTCCTTTACACAGAGGGAATTGGCTAAGTGGTAAGGGAGGGGCTAGCAGGTGGCATGGTGGTTACGGTGCTGGACTCCTACATGACTGACTGCGGTTCAAGTCCTAGACCTGGCAGCTTGCTTTCTTTCTCTTTCTGGTTAGCAAATTAAAATAATAATAATAATAATTAATAAAATTAAATAAATGATTTTTAAAAGAAAAAAAAAAAGTAAGGGAACCAGACTTGGAACTAGACCAATATGTGGAATTCTCAGGTTTTTATGTTGACGGGGCTCAGTAAAGTCATACCAGCTCTCAGGAGCTGTTTCCTAATCCATAGAACGAAAAGTGAAGACTGATGGTCTCTAACACCCTGATTAGCTCTAATCATCTGTAATCCATGAGGAAACACAGCCCATCAAAGGCTTTCTCTCACTACTGTGGAACCAATAAGACGCTGCGTTCTGAATTCAGAGTCTGTCCCTCAAACAATGCACCTCTGTTGTTTGACCATTAATTTTTTAAATTTATTTCCAGTGTGAAAAAGGGAGACAGAGAAACAGAGAGACACATATCCCTAGCAGGGTCCTTACACTGCAATCTGCCTCCAGTTTTAGCTGGCTCAGATCCCAGCTCCCACACACATGCACCTGGCATGCTCAGGGAGGTCCCAGGACAAGAACCCAGGACCTTTCCCACGTGGGTCCCGTTGTTACCTCTAAAACACTACCTGGTCCTAAATACTTTTGAATCCTGAAACATATCTTTTTTCATTAAGAAATGAATCATACAAGGCCAAGTAGGTGGTATGATGGTTAAGGTGCTGGATCTCACATGGCCAATGCAATGATTTGAGGCCTGGACCCAACAGCTTGAAAGTCACACTAGATACATGTCATGCATGCCCTAAATTCCAAAAGGAGAATGGAAAACAAGGGATTTCATTGTGGCTATCCCCCCTGAGGGGTGATATTTCAGTTTACCTCTCTGTCTCTTTTGTGAGCACACATGCCCTACGGCAAAAATCTTTAAAAAAAAAAAGAAAGAAAGAAAGAAAGAAGGAAATGAATGATTAAAAATAAGGAGAATTACTGGACTCCCACATAGTTCACAATGGTTCAAGTCCCGAACCTAGCACCTTAAACTCACACCGGGCGTGTGTGTGTGTGTGTGTGTGTGTGTGTGTGTGTGTGTACCCAAAAATCTCAAAAGAAGAGTGGAGAAGAAGGAATTACAGTATGGCCATCCCCCATAGGGAGTGATTTCTCACTTTCTGTCTCTCTAGTACTTACCCTACAGCAAAAATCTCTCAAAAATAAGTAATTAATAAATAAGGAGAATTAAGTTCTGGAGCTAGCTAAGACACTATTTCCTTGTTTGATGTTGAATCAATACTTCTTGCTCTTTCCATTTCCAATGTGTCAAGTGGGAACCACATTCGAATGGAATGAGGTCATGAATTGGGCACAGACACACTCTGAAGAGGACAAGGTTTGGCACGACTGTACGATTACTGCCATTTTAACTGTTCATTTATCACATTGAACTGCCCAGATTTAATATAAAGGGCAATTACAGTTCAGGCCTATACCAGCTGCCCTCTAAGCACTTCACACTTGTTAGGCCATTAAAACTTCACAGCAGTATGAGACAGGTGTATGTTTGTACTCATTTTACAGTCGGGGCACAGAAGAACAGACCCTAATACACCTTCCCAAGGGCACACAGCCGCCAAGTGGCCAGGCAGGCCTTCAGATCCACACACAGCATGGGGTTTTATGTTTGTTTGTTTCTTTATTTTCTTAGTTTTTTGGTATAGGGCATATACACTCATCAGAGAGAGAGGGAAAGTGAGAAATCACCCCTGGGGCAGAGAGCAGGAGGGATGGCCATGCCACAATCCCTTCTCTTCTCTCCTCTTAGGATTTTGGGCATGCATATGCTCAGTGTGCTTCTCAGGTCTGGGACTCGAACCACAGGCTAGTCAGGAGGGATCAAACACCTAAACCTTCACATCATTCGCTGGCCACACAGTATGTTCTTATACACTCCTCTCAGTCCACATGGCTCAGCGCTCCAATGCCAAGTATGTATCTATGTTCCAACTGCTAGAAAAAGAAAGGAAAGATGATCTGAAGATAAATTAGAATGCTGGAAAGTATACATTTTGAAGTATTCAGAAAAATGGAAACTAGTTTGCTCATTATTTCTATGTATTGGTGACTTAAAATGAAGGTCATTTCAAGATCTCCAAAGTAAGGGCTGGCAGGTGGTGTGGTGGTTGAGACGTACTCCCACATGGCTGATCGCAGTTTGAGTCTTGGAGCTGGTGGCTTGCTTTCTCACTTTTCCCCTCTCTGTCTGTCTGTCTCTCTCTGGTCAAATTAATAATAATGATGATGATGATGATGATGAATAAAATGAAATAAAAAATAATTCTTTAAATTAAAAAAAGTTCTCCAAAGTGATTCATTTTCTTTCCTTCAGAGATCAGTGTGTCTGATGTTAAGGCATCAAACAGTCTGCAGAATTGTTCCACAGCTTATTTCTTACAGAGGACCTGTTGGTTGGTGGTGTGTGCACACATTGACCCTCAAGGTCATGGTGCATTGAGACCGCTGCCAATATTGTATCAGAAGTGACTGCCAAGCTTCCTCCATCCCAATCACCAGGAGGTCTCTAGGAGAGGGAGAGGTGTGTCCACACACACCAATCTGCTGGGAGAAACGCCCATGGGCCCAGCTCTGAATAAACAGGGGCTGGCGTGGGTTGACGTCAGTCACAGTGTTGGTACAACAGCCAGGTGGGCTAATCTGCCTATGCAGATAACCTTGCTGCAAAGAGAGCCTGCCCCAGCACGCAGCCTGGGCCACCCAGAGCTCCTGCACGCACATGACCTCTCCAGGTTGCCTTTTCAGTCTCCTGCCTCCAATGACCTGGTTAAAACCCAGACAGGGGCTGGATTGGTCCAGACTCGGGAGCCAGACTTCCTGGTGAGGCACCTGGCTCCGCCATGTCGCAGCTGTGTGACCTTGAACAAGTCATAGAACCTCTTTGTGCCTCAGCTTTCTACCTGTAAAATGGGACTAACTAGCGCATCCACCCCAGGAGCCTGTGATGAGAGACACATGGTTAAGCACATCAGTGTTCAGAACAGTGGCTGGTGCACAGGAGACATCCAGAACATTCCAGGTGTCACTTTCCACCAGCCCTCATCCAAGATGATACAACTATATGTATTTTTTTTAACTGGGGGTATAATTCACATAGCATGAAAGTCACCACTTTGAAGTGTACAATTCAGCATTTGCAGAATATTTGTAGAATATGAAGGCATCACCACTATCTAACCCTCAATTTTTACTTTATATATTTACTTATTTAGTGTTATAGGGCACGTGCATTCACCGGAGAGTGTGTGTGAGAAATCATCCCCCCCGGGGGCGGGGGGGGATAGCTAGGCCACAATCCCTTCTCTCCTCCATTCTCCTCTCAGGATGTTGGCCATGCACACACACATGCCTGGCATGATTTTGAAACCTCTGGGTCCAGGACTCAGGGTCCAGGACCCAGCCCACACAGTTGGCCGTGGGAGATCCAGTGCCCTAACCTCCATGCCACCTGCTGGCCCCAATCCAGGATGTTTTTATCTCCCCAGAAAGAAGACTTGTTAGACAGAAACCACTCCCCACCCTCCCACCCCTACCTGGCATCCACATCCTTTCACACCCACTAATTTACTCTCAGTCTCTGTGGGTTTGCCTATTCAGGACATTTCATATATATGGGATCACATGCAATGTGACTCTTCATGAAGATGACAAACTATAAAAGAAGCCTGTACACTTTAGAAGCAAAACAACACGAGCTCACCACCCCTCCCCCCAAAATAATAAAGCGTCAGCTGTGCTGGCTCACAGGAACAGCCTCTCGGTGGGCTGACAGGAGGAGGCTCAGCGTGATTGGGGTTTTGAAACATTTCAAGCTTTGAAGCTCATTTTCCATCCCACGTAACCCAGCAGAGAAGCAGAGCAGCAGGCCTATTCACTCTCCCTCTTCACTCAGATTGTCTGCAAAGGTCAGCAGGGTACCCCTGATGACTAAGTCTTCTTAGAGCTAATTGTCTCCCCTGCCAGGAGACGTGCTCCTTCAGACCTGACCTATAGGAGGAGACGTATGACAGAAGCTTCATGGGCATGATATGATCTACTCCCCTTCAAGATAATGCAGCCTCAGGCTAAGAAGCAAATGTTTTAAATCCTTCCGGCAGCAACTCTCCTAAAGGGCAGGGCAGCCAGGTGGTGTGAGAGTTAAGACAGCTGGATCCCACATAACCAGCTTCACAGTTTGAGTTCTGGACTCAGTGGCTTCAAAAGCATGCAGGGTACATGTGCATGTGTGCCCAAAATACTGAGAGGAGAGGAGAAGGGATTGTGGCATGGTCATCCCTCTTGGAGAGGGTACTTTCTCACTGTCCCTTCTCTCTCTCCCACTCTGTCTCTCTCTAGCAAGTACGTATATCCTATAGGAAACTAAATACACACACACACAGAGGGGCGAGCAGTAACACAACTGGACCCACACAAGAAGGTCCCCAGTTCACGGCCTCGGCCCTCTCTCTACACACCAGATGTGTGCATGTGTGCTAGTGACCCAGGCTAACTGATGTGGGAATGGACTGTGGTACAGAGACCTGGTTGGGGGTTCCTGACTCTCTCTGTCTCTCTTTCTCTCTCATGGTAGAAGTAAATAAATAAATTATTTAAAGTAATAAATAAACAATAAAATACACTGAGGCTGTTCTTTAGCAGGCTTGGATGGGTGCTATTTAACTGCTTATGAGGAAGACGACCCCAACATTGCTCGTAGAGTTAAACAAATAATGCAGAAGATAGGATGCCTTGTACCCACTCCATCTGAGAAGAAAATCGAGGTACATTTTCTTAGTGCCTGAAATTCCTGAGAACATGTGGCATAAAGCATTGGCTGAGAATCACAGGATGGAGGGAAGGAGGCTATAGTCAGAAGTGGATTGAATTCACAGAATGAGGTAAGCCCACAGGTAGATGGTTTCTACCTCTGGACTCATAGGCCTCTTCTCACAAGTGGCCAGTGAGCCACAGACAGTGGGAGAAACAGCCCCTCAATCTGGGCATCATAACAATTAGGAATCTACCTTTAGGGAAGGCCATCAAAGATACATGTTCATGGAAACCACACTAAACTAAATTGTTATTTCATAGCTGAGTCTCTTGGGCACGTGGGTATAATTCACCGTTAATATGCTATTGTGATGAGTATTTGCATCGCCACACCATAGGACTGGAGCATTTTGTTCAGAACAGTATGGCAGTGAAAAGAATGATAAATTTGGACCCACCTCAAGCAAGACTTGACTCATTTGTTCAATATCTTTGTGACCATACACAACTTTTGTTTGTTTATCCTGGACATCTTCAAATGTTAAATCAATAGTCCCCAAGACCTCTCCAGCTCTAACAACCTACTAAAGTTTCTCTCACTAGTGAATTAATGTCAAGGCTAAGCTCCCAGATCACACTGAAGTTCAAGAAAGGGAAAAGCAAGCGGTGATTTCTGTCCCACTGAGCTTCTGCCCATCAGAAAAATGGTTTGGGATTAAAAATAAAGTTACCTGGGAACCAGCAGTTAGCGTAATGGCTATGTCACTGGACTCCCACGTAGTCGACTGTGGTTTGCGTCCCGGACCCGGTGGCTTGAAAATCACGCCGGGCGTGTGTGCATACGTGCCCAAGATCCCAAGAGGAGAATGGAGGAGAAGGGATTGCAGCTTGACCATCACCCCCGGGGGGTGATTTCTCGCTTTCTGTCTCTATGTCTCTCTCTGTCTGTCTGGCGAGCGCAAGAGCCCTATAGCAAAAATCTCTCCCCTAAAAAAATAAATAAATAAAGTTACCAGAAAAACCACTGATCTTCAGTCAAGCAAGGATAATTAAAATTAAGATAGAAAGAAAGTTGGTTTTGTTTATTTTATTGTTGTTTAGTGTAGTAATGGAATGAAAGAACAAAGGGGTACTTGTCCCCTTTGCTTTTTAACTGTTGTCAGAAAGACAGAGGTTTCTAACACCTCTCTAGGAAAACCAACATCCCCATAAAGGCGTTAAACTCCAAACTGGATCACAGTCAAACTGCAAGGAGGAGGAGAAGGCAGAACATGAAACAGAAACTGGGTGACTTGTACCCAATAACAGAGAGTTGATTATAAAGCAGACCTGGTGTTAACCCTGTTTTTATGGGTCACTCGCTGCCTGTCCCCATGTGAAGATCTGGAAAAGGTTGTTTTGTTACTGGAGTGGACTCTGCCTTTCATGCTGGTGGCTAAATGTCCCATTGCTCCATGGTTTCTCTGATTACGTGATTACTTGGGCCGACTGGGATTTCTTTCTTCTAAATCAGCCCTCTTTATCAAAGGACCCAATGATGATCTCTAGACATTCATTGCTTTATGGGACCAAGACTACCGATAGCAGTGAGGTCACATTACCCTCTGGCCCAGTCTGAGAGGGATAAGAGGCTACTGTACACTGTGTACCTACTCCTAAGACTGGGTGTTGCCTCTCTTTATAACCTCTCAAGGACTGAAACTCTAAAACACACTGTAAAAATTCAGGAGATCTGTAAAACACACAGTTTACATATAGACATGTTTAAATTACCTTTGGGATTAAATGCAGCTTGCATTTCCAGTTTATGCACAGTGGCTGATACCAACAGAAGTCGTGAATTAAAAGCAAACTCTAATCCATCTGGGCTTCATTTCTATCCCGAGATTTTCACATGGTTTTATTTCCCCAATCCACTTGAACAAAACAAGATAGATCAGCTTTCACTGTAGTCAAAATATTTTGCAGGAGCTGATGAAAAATTCTCATCAGTAGGCAGATAAGAGGGTACACGTGATGTCAAAACAAGGTCAAGCAAATTTGAAGTTAAACAAATAGTTCTCAGTGGGATATTTTGAACATCCCTTCTTTTGCAAAAAACATAATTTCTAATTTGTTAAGCTTTCTCTTAACTGCTAATGCTCAAAGATGAACTCACACTTTTTGCTTAGGATTTTAAGTTTGTCTTGTTTTGTTTTGTTTTCTCAATAGGACATGTGCACTCACTGGAGAGAGACAGAGAGAAACAGGGAGAGAAAAAGTAAGAGATTAACCCTCCTCCCCCAGAGAATATGGCCACAACACAATCCTCCCTCTTCCACTCTCCTCTTGGGATTTTGGGTGCACACACACAGGCACCTGATGTGCTTTTCAAGCCTCTGGGTCTAGGACTTGAACTACACAGTTGGCCATGTGGGATCCAGCCACCCTAACCACCATGCCACCTGGCTGGTCCCTAAATTTATATCTTTTAGGAACCCAGGTGAAATGGAATAAAATGTTCATCATCACTAGAGTAAAAGAAATTGGAATCAGGAATGAAATTCACACGTGTGTGAAGTTGGTCCCTCAGCAAGATCTTTTTTTCTTTTTTTAAAAAATTTATTTTTGTTATTATTTTTTTTTACATTCAAACACTGTGTATCATTACTGCATACCAAATGCATTTTCTTATCCTGAATACATTGTATATTGGTTTCATCAAAGATATTACCATACATATTATAATCAACAAATAATTTTTCATTTTTGTGTCCCTTAAATATTTTGCTTCTTTTTTTGTCCCCTTGATTCTCTCCCTTTCACCCTCCCCCATTTCTCACCCTCCTCTCACACTGTTTCTGGTATCCACAGTTGTTCTTCATGCCTTTATACCATCTAGTCTTTCAGTTTCTCCCATAGAGTGCAGAATTATATGTGTATGTGTGTGTGTGTATATATACATATATATATATTAGTGGAGACATACCAGGCCTCTCTTTCATAGTCTGGCTTGCTTTGCTTAGCAGTAAATCTTCCATATTCATCCACTTTCTATCAAACGCTAGGATCTCAATGTTTTTATGGCTGAGTAGTATTCCACAGTGTATATGTGCCATACCTTTACAATCTATTCATCTGTTGATGAACATTTGGGTTGGCTACATGTGTTAGTAGTTGTGAATAATGTCACAATAAACATGGATGTGCGAGTTTTTTCTGAGTGAGTACATTTCTATCCTTTAGATAGATACCCAGTAGAATTGCTGAATTGTATGGTAGTTTTATGTTTAGGTCTTTGAGGAATCTTTATATTGTTCTCCACAGTAGTTGTACAAGTTTACATTCCCACCAACAGTGTAGGAGAGTTCCCTTTTCACCCCATGTTACTGGATTGGAAGAATTAAAATAATCAAAATGTCAATTCTACCCTAATTAATGTACATATTTAATGTAATCCAAATTAAATTACCAGAGACACTCTTTACAGATTTAGTAAAACAATCATAGAATTTGTCTAAAAATCATAAAAGACCCTGTATTGCCAAAGCAATACTATAAAAGAGTGGAGTGGTAGGCATCTCACTCCTTGACCCCAAAATATATTACAAAGCTGTAATATATCAAAACAGAATGGTATTGACACAAAAATAGCCATGTGGACCAATGGAACAGAATAGAGACCCCAGAAATAAACCTCCAAACATACAGTCAACTGATTTTTACAAAGGTCACCAGTCAATCCAGTGAAGGAAAGAAAATCTCTGGCAAATGGTACTGGAAAAACTGGCTATCCGCCTACAGAAAGATGAAAAAAATCAACTCAAATGTATCAAAGGTCTAGACGTAAGACCTCAAACTAAAACTACTGGTAGAAAACACAGGGAAAATCCTTGGAGACATCAGAATAGGCAAAAACTTCTTAAATAAGAACCCCCCCCCAAAGCACAGACAATAATCCTGGAAATAGACAAGAGGGATTACACCAGGTTAAAAGCTTCTGCACAGAAAAAAAAAAAATTATAATTAGAGTGAATCAACAACCCTTGGAATAGAAGAATATATTTGCAAACTATGCCTCAGCAAGAGTTATTGAGTACCCAATGACACTCTGACATACCATTTGTTACCTTTGGGGAGGCTGAGGAATCTGTGGCTGTTAATGGGAGGTCAAAACACAAAGGTTCTCCTTGAATCCTGTAAGGACAAGGTCTGTGAGTGGGTGTTATCATTTACACTGGAGCAGGTGGTGAAATTTTATGTAAACTGGTCTCTGCTTTTCAAAGAATCAGAATGACCTCTTTTAGCTTTTACTGCTATCAGGTGAGAATTGTCAACAATCCTTTAAGGTCAATAGAGGAAAAGTGCTAAGCACCAAATTGCCTTTGAGTGTGGAATTCAAGAATCTTACTTTCAGTACTAAGAAATTCCTTAAGCAGGATTTTCCCTCTTTGGGGGGAAAAGGTTTTGTTGATATTACTTGCTAGCAGACACTGGAATAATGTAATTTTATTTTAAGACCACTTATAAGAGAGGCACCACTGAGACCAGCTATGTCGCTGGGCTGCCATATAGTCGACTGTGGTTTGAATCCTGGACCTGGTGGCTTAAACTCATGCCAGGTGCATATGTGTGTGCACACATGCCCTATAGCAAAAATCTCTCCAAAAAAAAGAGGGGCACCATTTGTAATTCAAAACTAGGCTACATACTAGTATATATACTTTTCTGCTGTGATCACAAATGTTGCCTTTTTTTTTTTTAAACAGCAAAGAATCCATTGAAAAATGGACAGCAAACCAGACACTTAATACAAAAATGGCAGTTGGAAAAATGGGAGTTGATAGATTTATTTAGACTACTGATTCCTGGTCTCAAACTACTACACTTGGAGTCAGATAATTCTTTGTCAAGAGGACTCTGCTTACATTGTAGGCTATTTGGTGTTCTTGGGATTTTGTTTGTTTTAGATTTTCCCACCATAGGATGAGTACACTCACTGGAGAGCGACGAAAAGTGAGAAATCATCCACAATCCCTTTTCTTCTTAGGATTTTGGACATTATCAGCATATGGTCAGTGTGCTATATTAAACTGACCAATTGTGGACTTGAAGCATATAGTCAGCCATGTTGGAATCCAAGCACCTTAACCACAATGCCACCTGCTGGCCTTCTATTGTAGACTGTTTGGCAGAATCCTTGTCTCTTCCTACTAGGTGCCAGCAGCGCCCCCAGTGGTAACAAATGATAAATTCCTCAGACATTTATTATCAAGTATCTTTTGTGGGGTAAAATCACTCCCAGGTTTGACAGTCACTGGTGGAAGTGAAGAAACAGGATTTCCAGGTAGAGGAGAGATGAAAGTCTAGAATCACAGTCAGAGAATCTGAAATGGATTTCTAGTCATTTTGTTTTGTTTTGTTTGCTATAGGCCATGTGTGTTTGAAGGAGAGAGAGAAAGTGAGAAATCCCTTTCGAGAGGGAATGGCAAAACTGCAATCCCTTCTTGCTCTAGTCCCTTCTCGGGATTCAGGCACATATGTACACAAACTGGTTATCAAGCCACCATGTCTGGGACTTTAACCATGGAGTTGGCCTTATAGAACCCAGCACCTTACCCTCCATGATACCTGCTGGCCCAGATTTCAATCATCTAAATAAAATTTTAGGCCCAGTCATGCCAGCTCAGAGAGAGCACAATGCTCCACAATGCTGAAAGTTATATGGAAGATCAGAGTTCACTTCCCTGATAGACAGGTACGTGCCAGGAGCATGTCCTTAATCGTGGCTGGTTGGGAAAAGCCTTTTTAAGAACAAAGAAGAGGCCAGACAGTGGCAAGCAGTAAAACAGTATGCTCTGAGAGGCAATCCTACATGGAAAGCTTCCTGGTTCAAGTCCAGAAAACTCCCTGAATACAGCAGACACACTTGTTGATGACTCAGGCCTGCTGAGGCTGGGGGTGATTCACAGTGCCAAGACCCTGTTGGGAGTGCCTCTCTCTCTCTCTCTCCATACCCCTAACCCCCATCTAATGATATAAGTAAATAAACTAAAAAAATCTAAATGAATCACCTACTAAGACTGGTACCACAGTCTAGCAGTTAAGGGAGTCAGAGTCCACATGGTTGATCCTTGTTTGAATCCCAACCCTGGTGGCCTGAGAGACACTTCAGATGCATGAGCATGCATACCCCAAATCCCAGCAGAACGGAGAAATAGAGGGGAAGGGATTGCAACATGATCACACTCTACTGGGGAGTACTTTCTCCCTCTCTTTCTCTCTATCCTTCTGTCTCTCTCTGGTGAGCACATGCACCCTCTGGCAATTTGTTTTTATTTTATTTTAAATTATAGAAACCAAAAGGATAGTGAGATCTGGATAGAAAGCTCAGAAACTCCAGTCTAAACTCTGTCAACACATCTGTCTTGTTTTGCAAGCTGCCAATGGAGCACCTGGCTTATCTGAAAGGATGAGATAAATTATATTGGTTCTTTTTATTATTTTTTTCTAGACTAACTGGTCAACTAATTAATAATTCAAACTAAGCTTCTAAAGTAAACAATAAATCTCGTCCAATTTTTGCTTTTGATGTTCTAGAATGTATTGCTGATAGAAATGAAAGAAATCACAGCATTAACTCCTGGGACCAGCAGGTGGAGTAGTAGTTAAGGCGATGGACTCCCATATGGCCAACTACGGTTTGAGCCCTTGACCTGGCAGCTTGAAACTCACGCCAGGTGTGAGTACATGTGTGTCCAGAATCTTGAAAGGAGAATGGAGAAGAGAGTGCAATGTGGCCATTCCGCCTAGAGAGTGATTTCTCACTTACCCCCCTCACTCTCTCTTATTGTTTTAATTCCCCAGAGACAGAGAGACAGGGAAAATGAGAAAGCAACCCTCCAGGTCCAGGACTTGAAATTCAGTCAGCCACGTGGGAGTCCAGTGCCTTAACCACTATGAAACCTGCTGGCCCAGGAATCCCTTTCTTTAAACAACTTTTTAGACAGAAGCCCAACTTATAAAATTCTTCTCTTGCCCTCCCCTAGAGATATCCTTGAAGCAGAGTTTGAAACCACCAATACAAGAAAGAGAATTAAACTTTTAAATCCATAGTTATTATAGGCAACATGAGGCATAATAATTTAAGCATTTTAAAGTCAAAATAACTACCTTTATATCTGGCAAAGTCTCAATTAGCCTCAGGGAAAAAAAATTTATAGTTTTCAGACAGACATAGGCTAGCATTATAAAGCAGAACAATGCTTAGGTTTTTAAAAGAGCAAAAAATACTGCCAAAATAACTCTGCTTATTGTACAAAACTATTATTCCCTTTAGTTCAGTTAGAAGTCCTCATTAAATATCAGTCTCTACCATGAAAAATTACCTCTCGCTCTTTCCCACTATACACAATGGCAGGCGATAAAGCTGCAAAGCAGGATACTAAGGAGAAGAAACCTGAAGCCAAGAAGGCTGATACCAGTGGCAAGGTTAAAAAAGGGTGACCTCAATCAAGGCTAAAAAGCCCAAGAAGGGGAAGCCCCATTGCAGCGAAACCCTGTCCTAGTCCGGGGCATCGGCAGATACTCCCGGTCTGCCATGTATTCCAGGAAGGCCATGTGCAAGAGGAAATACTTGGCCACTAAATCCAGGATCAAAAAGAAAAAGAAGGTTCTTGCGACTGTCACAAAACCGGTTGCTGGAGACAAGAATGGTGGTACCCGGGTGGTTAAACTGCGCAAAATGGCTAGGTATTATCCTACTGAAGATGTGCCTCAAAAGCTGTTGAGCCACGGCAAAAAGCCTTCAGTCAGCATGTGAGAAAGCTGCGAGCTCGGGCTAGCATCACTCCTAGGACCATTCTGATCATCCTCACTGGACTCCACAGAGGCAAGAGAGTGGTTTTCCTGAAGCAGCTAAGCAGTGGCTTGCTACTTGTAACTGGATCACTGGTTCTCAATCGATTTCCACTGCTTAGAACACACCAGAAATTTGTCATTGCCACCTCCGCAAAAATTGATATTAGCAAAGTAAAAATCCCAAAGCACCCTACCGATGCTTACTTCAAGAAAAAGAAACTGCGGAAGCCCAGACACCAGGAAGGTGAGATCCTCGACACAGAGAAGGAGAAATACGAGATTTCAGAGCAGCGCAAGATTGATAAGAAAGTTGTGGATTCGCAAATTTTGCCAAAAATCAAAGCTGTTCCTCAGCTCTAGGGCTACCTGCGATCCATGTTTGCCCTTACAAATGGAGTCTATCCTCACAAATTGGTGTTCTAGATTTGTTTGCCAAGAACCTAATTAAATAACTGATCAAAAAAAAAAATTACTTCTCAATTTACAACTTTACAGGGGCCAGCAGGTGGCATGGTGGTTAAGGGCACTGGATTCCCACATGGCCTACCACAGTTCAAATCCCAGACCTGGCATCTTGCTTTCTCATTTTCTTCCTCTCTCTCTCACTCTGTCCCTCTCTGGTCAAATTAAAAATAAATAAGTAAATAAATAAAGTTAAATAAAATATTTTTAATTTTTTTTAATTTTAAAACTTTACAGTTACTACACTGAATTCCCAATCTTGCCAACTCATAGCCCACCTGACCTGTTTTCTAATAGCTTACACCAGGCCTCTGTACTCTATGGGTGTTGCTCACCCATAACAGTTCTTGCCTCTCAATCCCTCATCAAGTCACTTGCTATGTTATTTTGTTTTGTTGTTTTTAATTTAGTTCAAAAACTCACCTGAAGTTTTTCCTGAGTATTTTTGTGTGGAAAAATCTCTGCCACTCTTTAGGGTGGCTGGGAATCTACACATTGAGCCAAATTAAATCAACATCTTGTCTTTGGATTCTCCTTGGGCTGTTTCAATGAATAGTTAACAAAGTCCTCAAACTCAAACCCCTATTTTCTATGCTATTCTATTCCTTACCCTTTGTTTATAGGACACACAATAACTTTTCAAATGATGTTTGCTAAAAGTAGGGGCCAGCAGATGGCTTAACGGTTACATCACTAGACTCCAACATGGCCTACTGCAGTTTGGGTCTCAGACTCAGGCTTGAAACTCATGCAGGGCATGTGTGTATGTGGGACCAAGATCCCAGGAAGAAAATGGAGAAGAAGGGATTGTGGTGTGGCCATTGCCCCGGGGGGTGATTTCTCACTTTCTGTCTCTCTGGCAAGTGTTTGTGCACTATCGTAAAAAAAAAAGAAATTCTCTTAAAATATATATGTATGGACCAGCAGTTGGCGTAATGGCTATGTCGCTGGACTCCCATGTAGTCGACTACGGTTGAAGTCCCAGACCCAGTGTCTTAAATTCACGCCGAGTGCATGTGCATGCATGTCCAAGATCCTGAGAGGAGAATGGAGGAGAAGGAATTGTGGCATGGCCATCTCCCCTGAGGGGTGATTTCTCACTTTCTGTCTCTCTGTCTCTGTCTTTCTGGCAAGCCCATGCTCCCTATAACAAAAACCTCTCCAAAAAATAAAAATAAGATATATTTTTATATATATATATACATATATATATATGTATATATATATATCATATATATATACACACACACATACACACACACATATATATACACACACACATAAACATATAATTTCATATATAGTAAAAAAGCAAACAGGATCATCCTCAGTGGCACAGGTGGCAGGGTGCAGCTTCATGATACTGTAGCTACATGGGAGGTCAGGTTTGAGTCCCAGGTCAATCCAAACATGCCAAGCAGGTATATGTGTACCTATGATCGTGGCTGGCTAGGATACCAGGGAAAGGCTTGCAGTGTCAGGAGACACTGTCAGGGGTACCCGTTTCTCTCTCTTTCTTATATCTATCTTTCTATCTGTCTATCTATCTATATACCTTATGAAAGAAAAAGATAAAATAAACCTTAAAATAACAACAAAACAAATTATTACGTACCCAGATATAAATAGGGCAGTCATGAAAATAACAACTAATTCAATTGTTAGAGTATGAGGGTTAATTTTGTGTCTCAATCTGACTAAACCACAAGGTACCCACACACCTAAGTCAACATTATTTCAGGTTTCTGTGAGGATGTTTTTGGATGGGATTAATATTTAAGTCAGGAGACTGAGTCAAGCAGATTGCCCTCCATAAGGTGAATGTTCTATTCAGCTTAAGGCTTGAATAGAACAAAAGGCTGACCTTGCCCCAAGTCAGAGAGAATTCTCCTGCCTGACAGCCTTTGCAGTGGTACCTCAATGCTTCCTGGTTCTGCAGCAGCTGCCAACTTTTGGATTCAAACAGGGATATCAACTTTGAATTTGCCAGTCTCCATAATCATGTGAACCAAGACCTTATAATAAATCTGTAAAATATATGGTACACACACACACACACACACACACACACACACACACACACAGAGTCATGTGCCATGCAACATTTCATGTGTACCTATGATCGTGGCGGGCTAGTATACAAGGGAAAGGCTTGCAGTGTCAGGAGACACTGTCAGGGGTACCCGTTTCTCTCTCTTTCTTATATCTATCTTTCTATCTGTCTATCTATCTATATACCTTATGAAAGAAAAAGATAAAATAAACCTTAAAATAACAACAAAACAAATTATTACGTACCCAGATATAAATAGGGCAGTCATGAAAATAACAACTAATTCAATTGTTAGAGTATGAGGGTTAATTTTGTGTCTCAATCTGACTAAACCACAAGGTACCCACACACCTAAGTCAACATTATTTCAGGTTTCTGTGAGGATGTTTTTGGATGGGATTAATATTTAAGTCAGGAGACTGAGTCAAGCAGATTGCCCTCCATAAGGTGAATGTTCTATTCAGCTTAAGGCTTGAATAGAACAAAAGGCTGACCTTGCCCCAAGTCAGAGAGAATTCTCCTGCCTGACAGCCTTTGCAGTGGTACCTCAATGCTTCCTGGTTCTGCAGCAGCTGCCAACTTTTGGATTCAAACAGGGATATCAACTTTGAATTTGCCAGTCTCCATAATCATGTGAACCAAGACCTTATAATAAATCTGTAAAATATATGGTACACACACACACACACACACACACACACACACACACACACACAGAGTCATGTGCCATGCAACATTTCAGTCGACAGTGGACTGCATGTACAACAGGGGTCCCATAAGATTCTAATAGGCTGTACTATAGAGCCAAGGAGTATGCTAGAGTGTATCATCTAGGTCTGAGTAAGTATACTCCCTGATGTTCCCATGAGGACAGAGTCACTTAATGATGTGTTATTAATAGCTCTTAAAGAGACCTATCGGATCGTAACAGGTTTGCCAGCCTAATCCAGCTCCTGAGAATGGACCAAGGGAAACAGAATATGTGACCATCCTCAGCTTCCTAGGCTGGGAGACGCTGCCAATGTTACAAGAGGAAAATTGGCATAGACCTAGGAGTTTCTCAGGTAGCCTGAGGGCAGAGATGAACGAGGTTATGTGGGACTTAAAGCTTAGACCAGTGTGTGTGGGACAGGGGATTTAAATATATATATATGTATGTATATATATATATATATAAAATCACAAAATTTTCCGAAATGTATAGTAAAGTGAATATATTGTTTAGGGACCTCTCATGGCCTTACAAAAATCTTATGTAGTGTAAGCTTCATTTGCTTCATGGTAAGTCCACCTCTACCGAGGAAAATCCATTTGAGTGGTTCACAGTCTTCTACCTGAAGATTCTAGTCCAGTATTAACACAGCTTTAAGTGCTGGAGAGGGAGAGAAACAGAAGGGAAATAAGGGCTGCTGACAGATTTTGACAACTAGCTTTTGAAATTATTTCCAGACTTAAATGAAGTAGCAGATGCTCTCCTGAAATTAAAAAAAAAAAGGCATAAGCTTAAAAAATGCATTTTTACAAAGAAAGAAAGTCCTCAATAAATAAAATATGGTCAGTAAAAACAAATGAAATGGTGGCTGCTTACAGATTGTCGATGGCAGATTGTCAGTTTCCAGTCAAATGAATGCTAAGGGTCCGTATCATTACTGCATCTAACATCAGAGACAAGCACACTAAAATTAGCTCACTTTAAAGCTGCTCAAGTGAATATAACCATTCCCACTCAGTAGGTGTTGATAAATTTGGGCTGTGGGGTAGAGAATCCTAGTTTTTTTAGTTTTGTTGTTTTTAACGATTGCAATCAAGAGAAAGTGTTGGTTTTCTAGAAAAGTCTTCAGAGCTAATAAATTTTGTTTCTACAAATAAAGGATAGTTTTAAAGTTTGGTTTGCTTGAGACTGGGACTAAATTTTGGTTAAAATTAACCATATCAAGTAACCATGCATAGTGCAGTGGTTAATCATTGTACACAGGGAGCTGGATCCCACATGGTTGACCACAGTTCGAATCCTGGCCAAGCAGCTTAGCACACCGGGTTTACATGTGTGAATGCCCTAAATCCTGACAGAATGGGGAGGAGGAGTAAAAAGGATTGTGGTGTGACTGACCATGTTCTATTGAGGAGTGTGTTCTTCCTCCATTTCTTTCTCTCTCTCTCTCTTTCTTGCTTTCATGAATGCACACACCCACTGACAAAAAATATTGACCGTATCTCTTAAGGAAGCAGCAAGCCTCCATCCAAATTTCTTTTGAGTTGAACACAGGTTAATTAATATTGCAATGGGAAATATCACTGTTCTCTGCTATAGCCCTGTAGTCCATAAATGATTGCAAAAGCAATGTCAAGTATCAATTTGAGGATTAAAAATCAATTTTAATGAGTAGACAAATTCATGAATAGAGGATCTGGAAATAATGAGGATTGACTACATATGTTTTATAGATGGATGGATAGCTAGATAATAGATCACAGGTCCCATTACTCTATAGTCACATTGATTCAATCAATATTTATTAATGCTTACTATTGGCTTCAGAGTGCTACAGTAGCTGCTTACCAGATACCAAACATAATTCACAACAGTTTCCCTCGAGGAATGCAGAGATTACTGGGAATCAAAGCATCAGTATATATTGGGTTGTCAGAAAAGTCATGACACATTTTTGTATAGAAAAACATTGAAAAATACATCATGACTTTTCCAACAATCCCATAAAATGACAATGAATAAAGAGAGGAGAAAGCCTCTGGAGTGATAGAGACAGTACAAATGATGTGAAAGTTATGCAGACTTTATTCCTGTTATAGCTATTTTATGAATTATTTTCTACATCGACTTTAAAAGGAAACATAATTTAAGATTCAGGCTCATGGGACCAGCAGATGGCATAACAGTTATGTCTCTAGACTCTCACGTAGTCAACCATGGTTTAAGTCCTGGACTCGGCGGATTAAACTCACACCGGGCATGTGTGCGTGTGTGCCCAAGATCCCAAGAGGAGAATGGAGGAGAAGGGATTGTGGCATGGCTATGCCCCCTGAGGGGTGATTTCTGACTTTCTCTCTCTGTATCTATGTCTTTCTGGCAAGCACATGCACCCTATGGCAAAAAAATCCCTCTCAAAAAAAAAAAAAAAAAAAAGCCTCATGTGACTATTTAAATTTAACATCAAATTAATTAAATTAAAAATCAAATCCTATTTCAAGTTCAAAACAGCAACATGTAGCTAGTGATTGCTATATTGAACAGCATAGATACAAAACATTCCCATCAAAGTATAAATGTCCTATCAGGCAGTGCCACTTTTTTTAAAAAAAGAATTATTTTATTTATTATTGTAGGTATTATTATTATAATTATTTTAATTTAACCAGAGAGAGAAAGTGAGAAAGCAAGCCCCAGGTCTGGGACTCAAACCACAGTTGACCATGTTGGAGTCCAGTGGCTTAACCACCACACTACCTGCTGACCCCAGGCAGTGCTGCTCTTTTAAAAACTGCCAGAAGGTTCATGTGCTCACCAGAAAAAGAGAGACAGAGGGACAGAGAAAAGGGGAGAATGAGAAAGCGGCCCGCAAAGGGGCCTGGTCACACTGCAATTCCTTCTGCATTTCCCCACCACCCGTACACAGACTATTTGTCAGGCGGTGGGGGCTGAGACTCAAACTGTCACAGGCCATGTGGAGTCTGGCTCTCTTAACCCCAGACCCCACAGGGCCAAGTCAACAAGTTTTTATTCTTTTACTTATAAGTGTGAAAAACCAATGGGAGTGGGACTGGCAGATGTGTGGTGGTTAAGGGAACTGAACTCCCACATGGTCATCCGTGGTTTGAGTCCTGGACCTGGCGGCTTACTTTCTCTCTCTCACTCTCTCTCTCTCTTTCTCTCTCTCATTCTGTCCCTCTCTGGTGAAATTAAAATTAAATAAATTAATTAATAAATAAAATAAAGTGAAATAAAATAACTTTAAAAAAAAAGAAAAAACAATGAAAAATAATGAGGTAAAAAATCACAAATATCCTCAAGTTTTTCATTTGGAATTATTAAAACTACAAATTACACAGAATATTTTACGTTTTACCCTTGAACATCTTGAAAGGGAAGTTTAAGTCTAGTCATTTCTTATACACAGGCAGTACTATATGGTTCAGAAACGCCATGAACTTTCCACAGGGACCTCAGATAAAAGTGATGTGTCTATGATAAATAAGCAACAGTCTCCAGACACCTTTATTTAAATAGTCACATGAGGGTTGATGAGGGTTTATTACACAGCAAAGATAAAGATACTTCATTTTTCTGATTGCTTCTCTATCATTTGTGTTAGTTAAATTCTCTCAGAGGCACTACTCTCTATAAACCCTTAAAAGTGAGTGAGGTGGGACCAGCAGATGGCGTAACGGTTGCATCACTGGACTCCACGTAGAAGTCCAGGACCCAGCAACTTAAAACTCACACTGGATGCATGTGCGTGCGTGCTCATGGTCCCCAGAGGAGAATGGAGGAGAAGGGATTGTGGCATGGCCATTCCCTCTGGGGGAGGAGGGGTTTCTCACTCTCTGTCTCTCTAGCAAGCACATGCAAAAATATGTCCAAAAAAAGGAGAAAGAAATGAAAAGAAAAAAGAGAGTAAATGAGGGGGAGGCAGGTGGTATGGTGTTTAAGGCCCTGGACTACTGCCTGGTCAACTGTGATTTGAGTCCTGGATCCAGTAGCTTGAGAATCAAACTGGGCATGTGTGTGTGTGTGTGTGTGTGTCCCCAGATCCCCAAAATCTTGAGAGGAAAATAAAGGAGAAGGGATTTTGATGTGGCCCTCACCCTGGGAAGTGATTTCTCACCTTCTCTCTATATCTCTCTCTATCTCCTCTTCAGTGTACACACAAATCTATGACACAAATAAAACAGCAAACAAAAGAGAGAAGTCAAGACTATCTGATTGATCACACTGATCACTGTTTCATCGATCACTTATCATGCAAACTTTAAAACACAAGAATCAAGAACTTGGTTTGGAGGCCATTCCATGGCTCAGAGGTAACATGTAACTCATAAAAGCCAGATCCCACATGGCGACCACTGTTCAAATGCCTGATCTGGTCAGCCTGAAACATGACAGGCACATGCACTGGTGCTCAAAATTTGAGCATACATGAACACCCTCTATCACAAATACAGCGTAAAAATGTTAAAAATAATAATAAAAATAAAGAACTTGTATTTGAACTGTGCTCCTACTCCCTTCAGTGAAGCTGCCCAGTGTCCCAAGAGATATCCAAAGGTCATCCCAAACGTCTGGGACTCTGGGAGCCTCGGGTAGCTTATCTAATCTAGATTCCCTTTGCTACCAGCTCTACATAAAACAGTCACTTTGTGAGGGCGCAGGCGGGGTGGGGGCAGGGGATGTCTCACAAAGCTCACAGTGTCCAGGTCTTAACCAAGAAGTAAGGCATAGTCTGCTCATGTATTAGTTCCCCAAATAGAAAACAGCATTCTGTAATATGTCAATTTTCAACTCACCCTTTTATTTCCAAACTTCTCATTCCCCCCACAGTTTAGGAGGTATTTCTCCAGCTTAAGAAAGATACAGAGGGGGCCAGCAGGTGGCATTGTGGTTAAGGGCACTGGACTTCCACATGGCCAACAGCAGTTCAAGTCCCAAACCTGGTAGCTTGGTTTCTCTCTCTCTCCCTGCCTCCCTCTCTCACTCTGTCCTTCTCTGGTTAAATAAATATAAATAAATAAAGCTTAGAAGAAAAAGCACATGCCATCTTTGTTCCTAAGTGCAGTTCTGATAACTTCTCCAGATCTCTGCTCAGTTAGGGGGCAGTTACACAAAGAAGGAAAGAACATGCATGTTGATTTCTCAAGTTTATTATCACACCGCAGACTCCAACCTAGAAAGTGAATGCTTCTTTAAACATTGAGATTAGTTATCAGTCTATCAGGCTGTTCTAATATCTAAGCAATTTTCTCTCCCGTTCTCTTTAGTAGTCATGAAGGACTTAAAGAAGTAGTTAACTTGAAGGCAGAAAGCCATATTTGATCAGATCAGCATGACAAATACACTTGTAGTCAAGTAGTTTGGTTTTGGCTTAGAAATGGATATATTTTTCAAGCCCTGGTCTATAGTATACTTCTTTTCTAAAAAAAATGAAATGACTTAATTTAGTAGTGAACTTCTAATTTACTTGGAAAAAGAAAGTACAGAAATGGAAATGATACTCCCTGAAACTTGTGAAAAGAGTTCTGTCTTTCATACCACTCTTTAAAAAAAAAAATCTGACATATTAAGAAGTTATTTTTTTTCTTTCATTTCATCATCCAAAACATGCTGCCAAACGAATAGAGTTAATTTTCAGAAAGGAATAATACAGATTCCATATGTGGTTAAAGCACAGTAAGTTAGGAACTCAGCGAACCTACCTCATCTACATCTGGGAGTTCAACATACCACCCTGTAACATGCTCTTCAAGAGAAAATACACAAAAATTGTATGGATCTGTGCATGCACGGATGTACACATATGTGCATGTGCATCACTCAACAGCCAGCCTAGAAGGGCTTCTTTGTAGACTTTTTATCTTTCAGCCTCTGACTAATTAGCATTGGGTTTGCAATTTTCCAGGGCATTCTTCAACCTTCTGAGCCTCTACTGCATAGAGAGGTAACTTGGATGCATGCACATTTCCTCTTCCATGGACTCCTATGAATAAATATCATTTTTATTTTTCTGCTACCAAGTCTATTTTATCTGACATTATTAAGGGGGGATTTTTGTTTTTTAAATAATTATTTATTTAATTTTATTTATTATTATTACTTATTAATTTGACCAGAGAAAGACAGAGAGAGAAAGAGAAAGTGAGAAGGTAGGCTGCCAGTTACAGGACTTGAACCATAGTTGGCCATGAGGCAGTCCAGCACCCCAGCCACCATGTCACCTGCTGGCCCTATGGAGGATTTTTTAAAAATTTATTCATGATTTGGTACCTGCAAGTGTCTTGGCAGTTAAGGCACTGGACTTCCACATGCCTCAACATAGTTTGAGTTCTGAACCTGGCAGCTTAAAACTCACACTGGGTGCGTGTGCACACATAGCCAAAATCCCAGGAGTAGAATGGAGGAGAAGGGAGTGTGGCATGGCCATCCCCCCAGGGGATGATATCTCACTT
>NW_006159583.1:8012658-8128267 GCF_000334495.1 Tupaia belangeri chinensis
CTTTCCCTCTTGCCCTCAGATCTGTAGTTTTTAAGCTTAGAAGAATAAGTACATGCCATCTTTGTTCCTAAGTGCAGTTCTGATAACTTCTCCAGATCTCTGCTCAGTTAGGGGGCAGTTACACAAAGAAGGAAAGAACATGCATGTTGATTTCTCAAGTTTATTATCACACCGCAGACTCCAACCTAGAAAGTGAATGCTTCTTTAAACATTGAGATTAGTTATCAGTCTATCAGGCTGTTCTAATATCTAAGCAATTTTCTCTCCCGTTCTCTTTAGTAGTCATGAAGGACTTAAAGAAGTAGTTAACTTGAAGGCAGAAAGCCATATTTGATCAGATCAGCATGACAAATACACTTGTAGTCAAGTAGTTTGGTTTTGGCTTAGAAATGGATATATTTTTCAAGCCCTGGTCTATAGTATACTTCTTTTCTAAAAAAAATGAAATGACTTAATTTAGTAGTGAACTTCTAATTTACTTGGAAAAAGAAAGTACAGAAATGGAAATGATACTCCCTGAAACTTGTGAAAAGAGTTCTGTCTTTCATACCACTCTTTAAAAAAAAAAATCTGACATATTAAGAAGTTATTTTTTTTCTTTCATTTCATCATCCAAAACATGCTGCCAAACGAATAGAGTTAATTTTCAGAAAGGAATAATACAGATTCCATATGTGGTTAAAGCACAGTAAGTTAGGAACTCAGCGAACCTACCTCATCTACATCTGGGAGTTCAACATACCACCCTGTAACATGCTCTTCAAGAGAAAATACACAAAAATTGTATGGATCTGTGCATGCACGGATGTACACATATGTGCATGTGCATCACTCAACAGCCAGCCTAGAAGGGCTTCTTTGTAGACTTTTTATCTTTCAGCCTCTGACTAATTAGCATTGGGTTTGCAATTTTCCAGGGCATTCTTCAACCTTCTGAGCCTCTACTGCATAGAGAGGTAACTTGGATGCATGCACATTTCCTCTTCCATGGACTCCTATGAATAAATATCATTTTTATTTTTCTGCTACCAAGTCTATTTTATCTGACATTATTAAGGGGGGATTTTTGTTTTTTAAATAATTATTTATTTAATTTTATTTATTATTATTACTTATTAATTTGACCAGAGAAAGACAGAGAGAGAAAGAGAAAGTGAGAAAGTAAGCTGCCAGTTACAGGACTTGAACCATAGTTGGCCATGAGGCAGTCCAGCACCCCAGCCACCATGTCACCTGCTGGCCCTATGGAGGATTTTTTAAAAATTTATTCATGATTTGGTACCTGCAAGTGTCTTGGCAGTTAAGGCACTGGACTTCCACATGCCTCAACATAGTTTGAGTTCTGAACCTGGCAGCTTAAAACTCACACTGGGTGCGTGTGCACACATAGCCAAAATCCCAGGAGTAGAATGGAGGAGAAGGGAGTGTGGCATGGCCATCCCCCCAGGGGATGATATCTCACTTACTCCCTCTCCATCTCTCTCTGTCTCTGGTGAGCACATGTACCCTACAGCAAAAGTTTCTCTAAAAATATAATAAATTTATTCATAACAGAGTGTGTCCATCTACATGGTAGAGGGTGAAAGAGAAAGGGAGAGTGGTAGCACACCCCCAAAAACGGTCTGGTTGTGCCTCAGTTCTTTTTCCTCCAATTCTTTCATTTCATCAAGATCTTGGCAATGCTCATTCAAGTGCATGCCTGAATGTTACCACTAGGGCTGGAACTGCAACCCCAGTCAGCCAGATGGTGTCCTGCTTCCTCTGCACAGCACTCAGCTGCTACACTACAGAGCCAGCTCCTAAGGTAGACTCTTTCTGCTAGCTAGGGATGATTTTCTTTTGAAGAATATGTAAAACATCATAGTTATAAAGCACGCACATTAGAGAATAATTATATAAAAAGCATTTGCTTTAGTTCCTTTGAACAAATAGTATTACTATACTTAGCTTTACCTTGAGTATTTACCTAGTGGACATACATCCAACAGGGCAATTTTTTCACCCTCTCTTCTATATGATAAAATTACCTTTACTAAGAGCATGAAATGAAATAAATAATAATAGACAGGAAATAAATGCAGATAATTAAAATTTTCTTTTAATGACCTTTGTATATGTGCCCATGCCAATTAAAGTCAACAAGCCATTTTAATTAAACTAGAATATCTACAGAAGTTAAAATCTGGTGACTTCTAAATCATATCATTGACATAGTGTTTTACTTTCTGAATTTGCTTGTTTTAAGACAATTAACAATTAAGAACACACTTTTATTTTAAAGGAATCAAATTCAGAAAAACTACATCATGTAGTAATCAGATTTGTGCTAACCAAACAAAAATAGTGACCCTGTAGTGGTCACTGTTATGCTTTTTCTCTAAACATTGATAAAAGCAAAGTGGTCACAAAAAATGAAGAATGGGCACAACTCAAGTTCATTTCTTCAGCATTATAATTGTTATATTAATTTTTATTTTTTAAATTTATTTAATTTTATTCATTATTATTATTTATCTTTTAATTTGACCAGAGTGAGATAAAGAGAGAATGAGAAAGCAAACCACCAGGTCCAAGACTCGAACCACACTCAGCATGTGGGAAGCCAGTGCGTTAACCACCATGCCACCTGCCAGCCCTGTAACTGTTACACTATCTTATTTGTTACACATTTACTGTTAAAATGGAGGAGTTTGTGTTACCTCAGGCATTGGGGACACAAACTTTGTCAGAAGCCAGCTTGAACTCTATACTACTCAGGACTTATTCTAGAAACTAGCCTAAACTAGCTAAATCCACATGTGTTGGGGGCCAGCTTGATAGTTAAGAATTTTTCAAATTAACTACCATGAAGAATACAATGTTTACTAAAGGACAAATAATAAATATATGCGAATTTGTGAGATAGGCAATAGAATTCTAAGAAACAGGTAGTCAGGACATAAGACCAAGGATGGAACTACTATAGCCAAGCTCTCTCTAGGCACTGCTTGCTCAAAGGAATCACTTGGAGCACAGCTTAAAATAGTGGGCAGCATGTCCTAAAGCCATTACAGCAATTATGGCATTTTCCATGTCCCCACTACATTCCAGAACCTAGATAATAGTCTTTATGGACCACAGCTTTCAAAGAGTTGAGCAATCATTTACCCTTAGTTCTCTAAAAAGCGTGACATGACTTATTCAGCCTGTGAACCTTCCCTCCCCATGAGAAGAAGCATGAACAAGTTCCTCCTAGCTAGGATATAAGCGCCAGACTCAAGTTCCATTTCAACAACCCTCTTTCAGGATCCTTCCCATTCAGGCACTTTCCTCTTTCGATAAAACTCGCTTTACTATCCCCTCATTTGCCCACATTCCTTATTCTTCACGATCGTAAGATACACGTCTGGTCACTTCACAGATCCTGCATCAATACTGGGGCTCTGGTCACTGCAATATCCTGGGGCTAACATATATATTATTAAAACCTACTTGTAACAGTAAAACTTGTTTACAACATTAACAAATAACAGATTTTCTTCAGAAAGTATTTCATCACAGTTGTTGTTCAGAATTGCCAGCATGAGTAATGATAAAAAGCAGACTGGAGACCAGCAGGTGGCATGGAGGTTAAAGGTGCTGGACTCCCACAAGGCTGACTGCAGTTCAAGTCCTGGAGCTGGCTGGGACCAGCAGTTAGCTATGTCGCTGGACTCCCACGTAGTCGACCATGGTTCGAGTCCTGGACCCGGTGGCTTAAACTCATGCCGAGTGCATGTGCGTGCGTGCCCAAGAGCCCGAGAGGAGAATGGAGGATAAGGGATTGCTGCGTGGCCATCCCCCCTGGAGGGTGATTTTTTGCTTTCTGTCTCTCTGTCTCTCTCTCTGTCTGTCTGGCGAGCACACGCGCCCTATAGCGAAAACCTCACCAAAAAAAAAAAAAAAAAAGAGATACTATCACGTCCTGAAACTGGTGGCTTGTTCTCTCTCTCGCTCACTCTCTGGTAAACGTGCATGCAAATTTTAAATAATAATAATAATAATATAAAGTCAAATAAATCTTTTTTTAAAAAAAAGCAGACTGATTAGAAATTCATTTTATTATTGGTTTCTTTTGTTTGTTTTTGACTTTTGCCTGGGGTCATGTGTGCTCTGAGAGAGAAAAAGTGATGGGGAAAAGTGGGAAAGCAACCCTCAAGGGGCATAGTCTCACCTCAATCCTTTCTCCTCAATGTTTCCCTCCTTTCAGGACTTTGGGCATGCACAGAGACATGCATGCCCAGAGTGTTTTTCAAGGCACCAGGAATTGAACCACAGTCAGTCATATGGGATCCAGCGATCTTAGCCACCACTATGCCATGGGCTGGCCTCTATCATTGTTTTTAAATTCTCTACAGAAAATCCTCTCTGTACTGTAGCATAGAGGGTTGACCACTCCTCGCAATCCACCCTCCCTAATATGTATTGATAGTTACAGAAACCCAATTTGCACACAAGTTACAAAATATTGTAATAGGTTCCCAGTCATCTATTCAAGCCTCCATTGGATTTTCAATAGTTTGATTTAAAAGACAAAAAATATTAGAGATCATGGTTGGCACCTATTTCCCTTCAGGAAAGCTTGGTATTAACTTGAAATTTAATCGTTTTCCATAATAACGGGATACAACTTTCATCCTTTCTCTCTAACCACTGTTGGAACCTCCGTATCATGACCCACAGTAGGGAGTTGTAAGTACTACAACCATAGGACCTGCAGTTTCCTACGTCTTCTTATTCTTCTCTTTACCTTGCATTAAGAACTGTCTCCTGGGTTCTAGATTCCAAGATGCAGTTATATAATTTTGGTCACATTTCAGGAAAATATCCAGAGAACTTCAATGAAACCATATTGGTTGTTGTATCATCTTTGGGTAATTTTTTCAGCCCTACCTCCTGCAGCTACTTAGACATAAAACTGATTTGAAATGGGAGAAAATAATCCTCAAGCTACACTAGGAAGCTTTATTTGCAAATAACAAGCCAACACTTGGTAGTTCAGAAACTGTGACAAGTACTAGGATGCCAGGATCAGGAGGCCGCCTTCATTTTGCACTGGAAACCTGGACTAACTGCTCAGCAGCTGGACCTGCCATTGAAAACACAAACACACCTGTGCTCCCTATTTACGTGCACCTGCTGACTAATTAATTCCCCCCACCTTGTCCCACAATAACTTTTGTTACTGTTATTGTTATTTTATTTAGTTTGTCAAACTGATGTACTGTAATTGTTTAACCTATTATATTCTGCCTAGCTACGGCAGTTCATGCTGCTAAGATGCTATGCTCTGGGACCACATGGGCAGTTCAGGTTCAATTCCAAGTCCAACCTGAAGGCAGAACCCAGTGTCATGCACCTGTAATTCCAGCAATGCAAGAGGCTGAGCCAAGCAGACCACGAGTTAGGGGATAATCTGGGCAATAAAGTGAGACACTTTCTAAAAAAGAGCTGGGAGTGGTGGCACATGCCTGTAACCACAGTTCAGGCAGGAGGACCATAACATGGCAAGACCCTACCTTAAAAATAAATAAAAAGTAGCAACCAACCAGCAGATGGTAAAATGGTTATGTTGCTGGACTACCATGTAGTCAGCCATGGTTCAAGTCTCAGACCAGGCATGTTAAAACTCATACCGCACGTGGGACCAGCAGTTAGCATAATGGCTATGTCCCTGGACTCCCATGTAGTCGACCACGGTACGAGTCCCAGACCTGGCGGTTTAAACTCATGCCGGGCGCATGTGCATGGGTGCTCAAGATCCCAAGAGGAGAATAGAGGAGAAGGGATTGCAGCGTGGCCATCCCCTCTGGGGAGTGATTTCTCACTTTCTATGTCTCTGTCTCTCTCTGGCTTTCTGGTGAGTGCACACACCCTATAGCAAAAACTTCTCAAAAGAAAACAGAAAACAAAACAAAACAAAAAAACTTATACCGGGCACATGTGCGCTTGTGCCCAAGATCCCAAGAGGATAATGAAGGAAAAGGGATTGTGGCATGGCCATCCCTCTGGGTATGATTTCTCGCTTTCTGTCTCTCTGTCTCTCTCTGTCTCTCCAGCGAGCACATGTACCCTATAGCAAAAATCTCTCTCACAAAAAAAAAAATAATAATAATAAAATAAATAAATAAAAAGCAAAGTTTTTCAATTCCTACTGTAATATAAATATGTTCATCCCAAGCTGTCTATAATGACATAAATACCCAAAGGGAGGGGATGCTGTTCTTGGATCCAACCAATGGGAGCTCCAGCTACATGGAGAGAAACTGCCAGAACTGTGGCAAGACCTACAGAACATGGGGTGATGAACACCAGACCTCCCTGTGCTCGCCTTCTCCCCACTGACCAAGCCAACTAGGAAGCAGAGGCAAGAGTCAGATGATGCAGTCCACTGAGGTCAGCTCCCAGGATGCAGAGAAGACACACCAGGAAAGAAGACGGAGCTGGGAAATGGAGGCAAAAGACATTATCCACCCCCTGCCAGCCTCTACACTTTCCTTCACTCTGCACTCCTCTCTCTACCTCCACACAGCCTGAAGAACAAGAAACAGAATCATCTTGTTGTACATTCATACGTCACAAAAACAATTAAAAGGTTTTTTTATTCTGAACAAAAGGAGGACTGAGACAGAGAAAGAAGGCAGTTGAGGGGGCTAAGCCTGCTGTGGCTACACTTTCAAATGAAGTAAAATTGCAACACATCTTTCATATTTTGCTTAGAGAAATCACATAGATTTTAAAATACAGAATAATAGGATGGTGTAAATGTATTCTGGGATCATCTTTAATATGTGAAAGGAAGCTGAGACATTAACTTTTTTTTTATATTGTTGACAGAAATACCTAGCTCTGCAGAAACAGTAATTAATGAGGTTTATTTCTAAATACAAACATGTGTAATTGACCGGGAGAAAAGGCAAATGCATCTTTCTCAGGATGATTAGATACAGGGGTTCCTTTTATTTGATTTTCAGAGTGAAAGCCAAGGTTTGAAATTTAATGAAACTTGTTTTCTTCCATTCATCTGGCTGGCCCAAAAAGACAAGATGTCTGGGGTGTGGGGGCTGCAGGCCATGGGTGTGTTTTACGATTTTTTTAAATTTTATTATTATTATTATTGTTATTATTATTATTATTATTTTGGAGAGGTTTTTGCTATAGGGCGTGTGCACTCGCCAGAAATACAGAGACAGAGAGATAGAAAGAGAGAAATCACCCCCAAGGTGGGATGGCCACGCCACAATCCCTTCTCCTTCATTCTCCTCTTGGGATTTTGGGCACGCACACACATGCGCCCAGTGTGAGTTTAAGCCACCAGGTCCAGGACTCGAACCGTGGTTGACTGCATGGGAGTCCAGCAACATTATGCCAACTGTTGATCCCATAATTTTTAGACTCTTAGGTTGGTGATTGAAAAGGAAGGTCTGTGTTTCCGGGAGGGATCAGCAAAGAGTGTACTTTAACAGAGATAAAGGGGCTTGTACACATCACAAGATACTGTCCTGAGGACAGGATGTAGGAAGAGTCCTGTCTGATGAATCAAAATGGTCTGTTAAAGTTTGTGGGCATGACTCATACCAGGCGCTGTGGATGAGATTTTGGAAAAGACAGACTTCTATCTCCAATAAAGAAATCAGTGTCATTCCAGCAATTTGGCAGAGCCCGACAACTGGACAGTTGAGTTGCGTAATTCTGAATCACTTCGCTTGAATGTGTTAGTGATACTTTCTTTAGTCTAGCATTCCTTGGTACTTACTGAAGAGTCGGTTCAGCCTCCGCTTTCCCCTTCAGGCACACAAATAAAGAAAATGCATTTTAGGATCATGAAAATTGTTACAATGTCCCAACCCTAATATACTTACGAAAACTATACTAATTCTGATCCAGAGAATCTTTACTTAATAAACAGCATCTCTAGTTAAACTTTTCCTTCTTTTTTTTACAGAGAGATATATTTGCCATGGGGCACATGCTGGAGAGACAGAGAGACAGCAAAAAATCATCCCCCGGGAGGATGCCATGCTGCAATCTCTTCTCCTCCATTCTCCTCTCAAGATTTTGGGCACGCATTCACATATGCCCAGCATGAGTTTTAAGCTGCCGGGCCCACAACTTGAACCACAGGCAACTATGTGAGAGTCCAGAGACATAACCATTACACCATCTGCTGATTCCTCTACTCAAGCTTTTGGTACCCCAAAATAATTAGTTTCCCAGCCTGCCATAGCAAGACTGGCTGGCTTTAACAGCAGAAACCTATTCCACCATGGTTCTGGAGGCCAGAAATCCAAGATCAAGGAACTAGCTATCCCTAAAGCCTCTCTATGTGGCTAGTTTGGCTAGCTGATGGTCACTTTCTACCTGTATCTTTACATGCTCTTCCCTGTGTACCAGGCTGACTATCTTCTTTTGTTTTTGTTTTTGTTTTGTTTTGTTTTGTTTTGCTATAGGGCACATATGTTCAACAGAAACAGAGAAGAAAAGTGAGAAATCACCCCCCCACCCAGGAGGACTGGCCACGCTACACTCCCTTCTTCTCTATTCTCCTCTTGTGATTCCGGGCACACATGCACATGCACCTGTACGATTAGCCACCCTAGTATGGAATTTGAATCAAGCAGTCACCCATGTGAGATCCAGCACCTTAATCTTCCTGCCACCTGTACCCCTCTCATCTCTTCCTCTCTTTTTAAATTGATTGATTGGTTGATTGATTTTTTTGGAGAGGTTTTTGCTATAGGGAGCATGAGCTCGCCAGAAAGAGAGAAACAGAGAGACAGAAAGTGAGAATCACCCCCCCGGGGAGAAGTCACCCCCCAGGGGAGAAGGCCATGCCACAATCCCTTCTCCTCCATTCTCCTCTCGAGATCTCGGGAACATATGCACACGTGCCCAGCATGAGTTTAAGCCACCGGGTTCAGGACTCGAACCATGGTCAACTATATGGGAATCCAGCAACATAGCCATTATGCTAACTGCTGGTCCCTCATCTCCTCCTCTTATAAAGACCCCAGTCTTATGGATTAGGGCACACCTAATGGCCTCATTTTAACTTAATCACACCTTTCAAGGCCCTACCTCCAGTGGTCAGCAGGCGGCATAGTAGTAAAGGCACTAGACTCCCACATGGCCAAAGGCAGTTCAAGTCCTAGACCTATCATACCAGGCACATGTACACGTGTGCCCAAAGTCCCAGGAGGAAAAAGGAAGAGAAGGGATTGCGGCATGGCCATCCCCCTGGGGGTGATCTCTCACTTTCCCTCTCACTATCTCTCTCCAGCTAGTGTACGTACCCAAATGACAAAAACAACTGAAAAAATAAATAAATAAATACATAAATAAACCCTACCTGTAAATATGGTTACTTTCTTAGATACTAGAAGTTCATGTTTCAACATATAAATTTAAAGGGAACATATCTCAGACTGTAATGGTCTTATTTTTCTTCCGTATTGCCCATGCAAAGCTTCCTCCAGGGGAACAGTACTGCCCTGGCTTTGCCTTTCTTCACCCACCCCAAATACATCATTCCTGGGTTCCTTTCTTTCAGTTTATAATTTCTACTTCCAAGTATTATAGCCAAACTATCTGACAAATTATAAATGGCAAATAATTTTTCAGTTTGTGAGTACATCAATCTCCCAGGTAACAGGAGCTCTCTGGAACAATGTCATCAATGACATATAGGACTGGAATTTCAGGGATGCTTCAAGCTAGAAATAGGAATAGTTGAGAGAATGTGGAGATTTGCACTTGGCTTCACATAAATAGCAGATGTGAAGGACTCAGCACAGGGCTGGCACATGGCAGGACTTGAATCTTCCTTGGTTTCCCATGGCCACTCTCCTCAAGCCCAGTGTCATCCTGCTCTGGGACGACTGCACCAGACACCTGGTGTGCCACTCCGTTTTCATTCACAGCCCCTCCCATACCCTCTCGATCATGTGCTCCCTCCCTCATGTGCTCCCTCCCTGGTGCGTTCCCCCCCTCCTGTGTTCTCTCCCTCATGAGCCCTCTCCTTCATGTCCTCTGTCCCTCATGTGCTCCCTCCCTCATGAGCTCTCTCCCTCACATTCCCTTTCTGCCACATGCCCTGTTCCTCACATTCTCTTTCCTTAATTTTGTGGCAGATTTTATAAATAATTTTGTAATTTCATTTATTTTGTAAATAAATAGAAGGATGTCACAAAGCTTTCCCTGAACCTCCTTAAAATCATTCCACAAATAGTCATCGCTCTTAGGAAAAGTTTTCATTTTTTTTAAGGTGTTCGCCATAGGGCACATACAGTCACCAGAGACAGAGAGACATAGAGAGAGAGAAAATGAGTAATCATCCCTCAGGGAAGAGGGCCACACTACAATTCTTTCTTCATTCTATTCTCTCAGGATTTGGGGCACGCATGTTCACACACCTAGTTTGGGACTTGAACCACAGCTCAGCACCTTAACACCATGCCACCTTCTGTCCCCAAGTCTTTACTTCTAATCAGGGTCTTAGAGCAGGAGTCAATAAGTCAGAGCCTACAAGTCAAGTTCAGCCCACTGCCTATTTGTGTACAGCCCATGGCCTAAGATGAATTTTTAAATTTTAAATGGCTGAAAAAAAAGCAAAAGGAGGTTTCATGACCCTTGAAAAGTACATGAAATTTAAAAGACAGTATCAAGAAACACAGTTTATTGAAGCATAGCTATGCTCATTGACTTACATTTTATCTGTGGCTGCTTCCTGCTGCAACTGTGAGTTGAATGGTTACCACGAGACCATCTGGCCCATAAAGCCTGAAATATTTACTATCTGCCCTTTAACAGAAAAAGTTTTCTGTACCCTGCCATAGAAAATCTAGGTCAATTGGGCCTTCTACTTTCTTAACCTCATCTCAGATGTCTCCCTCCCCAATTACTTGCTGCTTCGGCCTTAGAAATAACATGTCTGGTCCTCAGACAAGCTGCATACATTTTTACCCCCAGGATGATAGAATTTCCCCTTGCCTACACTGCTCTAGCTCTGCTCTTTACGGGCCCATATCTACGAGTAAAAATGTTATTTCTTCCAAGAGCTTTTTCCAAACATTCTAAAAGAGGTCCCCAGTTTACCTCCCATGTCCTACTGAACTTAAATAATTTACCTTCATTTCAACCAAGGCATTGAAGAAAGTTTTCATTTTTGAATTGTTAAAAAATAAAAAAACATACTAAATCTAATTTTTTAACTTTATTTACTTATTTATTCATTTATTTATTTATTTTTAATTTGACCATAGAGGGACAGAGTGAGAAAAAGGAAAAGTGAGACAGCAAGCCACTAGCTCTGGGAATTGAACCACAGTCGGACATGTGGGAGTCTGGTGCCCTTAATGACCACGCCACCAGCCCGTCTTACTAAATCTAATTTATAAACAAAAATAGTGAGCATGTCATCTACTTCTAAAGCAAAATTAGAGTGATAACATTTTAATAATTTATTATTTTCCAAATAATAATTTAATAATTATTTATGTATAATTTTATAAATTATAAAATTCATACATTTTTAAATAAAATTTTTATTTAAAAATTTAATATAAAATTTATAAATTTAATAATTATCTTCCAGTGATTATGTGCCTATTAGATAATTTGAAAAATATAGGTCCAGCTGGTAGCAGGGTGATTCAGGCAGCTGAATCCCAAATGACCAACTGCTGTTCAAGTCCCAGATCCAGTGGCTTGAGAAACATTCCAGGGACAGGTGTATGCATGCCTAAATCCCAAGAAGAGAATGGAGGAGAAGGGATTGCAGCATAGTCATCCCTCTTGGCATGTGATTTCTCATTCTCTCTCTCTGTCTCTCTGGTGAGTACATGTACCATATAGTAAAGACTTTTTAAAAAGAATTATAAAGAAGAAAAGTTTTAAATTGCTCCAGAATGTCACAATCTTTGGATTATTACCTTTGATATTCGAAGACTCAAATGAAGTACAATCACATTGAATACCCTGGATAGGATCCCAGATTCACCTGAAATATGCTGGTGTTCATGCACACGATCGATGGAAATAACCAACTCTGCAAAAAATGATTAATAGGGTTTATTTCTAAGCACAAATATGAGTGACCTAGGCCCTGAGAGGAGAAAAAACATGCCTTTCTCAGGGTGATCAGGTACAGGGATTCCTTTTATTTGATTTTGAGAATGAGAAACAAAGTTTGAAATGTAGTGAAGAGTTTTTTCTATTGGTCTGGCCCTAAAAGACAGGACATGTGGAAGTGGGAACTTGTAGGTTCTAGGTGGGTTTTATAGTTTTAGGTGGGTGATTGGAAAAGGAAGTTTGCTGACATCAGAAAATAATGTATTTAACAGAGAGAGGGAGGCTTAATATACATTACAAAGATGCCATGTCAGAAACAGGCTATAGGAAGTATCCTGCTATCAATTGTTTAAAATGTCTGCTAATGTTTCTGGGCATGAGTCCCCCCAGGTCCTCTGGAAAGGATTTTAGAAAATAGGATAAAGTAGTCAGATTTCTGTCCTCAATATGCATGATCCTCCTGGACTTGAAGGGGAAGGGGCAATTATAGCATAAGGAAATCCTGTCAAGGATGCCTCTTCCTCCCTTTTATTTTCTCAAAACAAATAAAAAAGTAAACGTTTAAAAAAATATGTGTGATGTATATCCTATGATTATTTTTAAATGTAGCTTTGTCATTTAAACTGGAGCAAAGTAATAGGTCTGTGATTATATCTAACTCTAAAATATATGTGTTCATTTGGTGTGATGATACATATTATGGAAGAAAAAATTATAAATTCCTATTTAAGATACTATTTCTAGAGTTCGTGGATAATTAGATAAGTGGTTTTCTCTACCTGGAAGGCTATGTAAACTGAATTTTAAGCAGATGTTGGCTTAATGAACGTGACACTGGATTCAATGGAAATGGGAATGACCTTACAGCTAGGGAAATGGAAGAATTAGCAGAACTTGGCATACATCTCCCTCCTATCTATGAAAAATAACCAATTCTGTAAAAATAATAATTAATGCAATTTATTTCCAAGCAGAATATGAGTGACCTAGGCTAGAGAGGAGATAAGACTTGCCTTTCTCTCAGGGTTTTCAGGTACAAGAGTTCCTTTTATTTGATTTTGAGAGAAAGAGACAGTTTGCAATTTAGTGAAAAGTTTTTCCATTGGTCTGTCCCAAAGCATGTGGAAGTGGGAGCTTGTAGGTTACAGGTGGGTTTTACAGTTTTTATGGTGATGATTAGAAAAGGAAGGTTGCTAAAATCAGAAAGGAATGTACTTTAACAGCCATAAGGAGGAGTAATATACCTCACAAAGATACTCCAATACTATGCAATGGACAGAATGTAGGAAGAATCCTGTTTCCAACAGGTCAAATGGTCTATTAACATTTGTGGGCATGACTCCCTCTAGGCCTTCTGGAAAAATAGAAAAAAAGCAGTCAGACTTCTGTCCACACTCCTAATATGCAAGGCCTGACTGATGAGCAGACTGAATAATTGAAATTAAAGGATGAATGGGGTGAAAAATGTATACCCAGTGGTGGTTCAGTATTTTAGGATGATATTGGACAAAGGAATGAGCAAGTTCCAAATGAAAAAACTGAAGCAAGTGTTAAAGAAGACTATAGAAAAAGCCAACGCAATAATATCTGAGAAACACATGAGGGGCCAGCAGGTGGCATGGTGGTTAAGGGCCCTGGACTCCCACATGGCCGAGTGTGGTTCAAGTCCTGGACCTGGCAGCTTGCTTTCTCACTTTCCCTCTCTCTCTTTCTCACTCACTCTGTCCCTCTCTGGTCAAATTAAAATAAATAAATAAAGTTAAATAAAATTATTCTTTAAAAAATAAAAGAAAAAGAAACACATGGAAGCTGGTGTCTGTGTTCCTATGGAGATGGTGAAAGATGCCTTGCACCAGCTTTGCTGTACAGTGATGATTGTTTACCCAATGGGTTTACCACCATACAATTCCATCCATATGGAATTTGAAAATAAGGAAGACCTGTCAGGAACTCAGGCAGCATTCAGAGGCAGTAAGGACTCGAAGGCACAGCTGTGGTGAGCAGCCAAGAAGCTGTCAGACTACGTGGGGAAGAACAAAAAAACTAAAATCATTGTCAAAATTCAGCAAAGGGGACAAGGTGCTCCAGCCCAAGAACCTATCAGTAGCCATGAGGAGCAGAAGCAGCTGATGCTGTATTACCACAGAGGACAAGAAGAACTCAAGAAATTAGAAGAAAATGATGATGACTCCTGCTTAAACTGTCCATGGGCAGATAACACTGCTTAGAAAAGACATTTCCATGGAGTCAAAGATATAAAGTGGAGGCCAAGGTGAAGTTCTCCAGTTGATGAAGTTTTCAAAAATGGTAGCTCAACTTTCTCTGAGACAGCATAGTTCTAACATAAAAGGCCACCTGCCAATTTCTATACTAGATGTTGAAATTTCTTGTCTTCCTTGTTCTCTTTTTAAGTTTGAATTTTTTAAATAATGGTCATTCAAATTTTACAACTTAATAAATACACCATCAGTAGAAAAAAAAAGATATTATTTATAAGCAAACCCTGTAGATTTGTGGTTAAGGGAACCAGATCCCACGTGGCAGACTGCAATTCGATCTGGTGTCTTGATAAATATGCCAGGCAAATGTGTGTGCATGCTCTAAATCCTGAACAGAATTAAAAATGGAGAAGAGATTGCAACATGATCACACCCCATCAGGGTGTGTGATCTTCTTCTTATTATTCTCTCTCCTCTCTCCTCTCTTTCTATCTAGTGTGTGTGCACACCACCCAGCAATGAGGGGGAAAAAAAAGAGGGGGAAACCATTCATATTTCTATTGCAAGTCTGGGTACATATGTGCTACTAAACTTGATTCTTTCTCTATTATAAAATATAAATGTTAATATTTCTACTATGTGTATGGAGATGCGTAAAAGAAAAAAAAAAGAAAAAGGAGGAGAGGGGAAAGGAGTGAGAAAAAGAGAAAAAGAAAGAGGGCAGGGAAGGAAAGGGAAGAGAAGAGGAAAGGAAGAAGAAGGGTGAAGGGAAATGTTTTTTCTGAGTTCAACTGCATCTTTACAGAAAACTGATGTCATTCTCTGTACATTGTCTTTAAAGTGCACGTTAATTAGCCTGTGAGCATTTTAGAAATCACTGGACCCTAATTGCAAAGTGCCCTTCATCTGCCCTTTCCTTAGGTCTCCAGTTCTGTTTCACACCAGCATTACCACCACCAGTCCCTTTGCTTGGTGTGGCAATTGCAATACGTGACTGAAGGGGGCCTGCTGGTGGCACGGCGGTCGGAATGCTGGACTCTCTACATGGCTGACTGCAGTTTGAGTTCCAGACCTGGTAGCTTGCTTTCCTACTCTCTCTCTTTTTTCTCTCTCTTCTTTGTCTCTCTGGTGAATGCACAAGCCCTGTAACAAATTTTGGAAGTAATTATAACAATGACAAATAAAATTAAATAAATAGTTCTTTTAAAAGAACCAAAAAAAAATAAAAACCCACACAATTGATTCCTTGACACACCTTCTGAGAAGAAGAGCATACATGCCCTCTCTTTGAATTCAAGTAGGCTTCTATTTCTTTTTCTTATTTGTTTATTTATTTACTTTAGATTTTTGCTATAGGGTATGTGCACTCACTGGAGACAGTGAGAAATCACTCCCTAGGAGGGATGGCCATGCCTCAATCCCTTCTCTTTCAGTCTCCTCTTGGGATTTGGGGCATATACACACATACACCCAGTGTGAGTTTTAAGCGGCCAGGTCTGGGCTCAAACCACAGTCGATGGTATGTGGGGAGTCCAGCGACATAACCATTATGCCATCTGCTGGTCCACAGGCAGGCATAGAGTGCCGCAGAAATAATGCTGTGTGATTTCTAGGGCCAAGTCCAAAAGACCGTGAAGTTTTCACCTGTCTCTCAGGACGTTTGCTCTGAACAAGGCAGACGAACAACCCTCCCCCCATGGGACAACCACTATTTCAGAATTCAGATACTCTGAGGTCACCACCCTGGAGAAGGCACGAGTGGGTTCTCTGGTCCACCGACCTAAGTGGCTAGCTGATGACCACTCTCAACAGCTAGTCATGTGAGTGAGCCAACTTGGATACTCAACCCTACTAGCTACTGTGGGTTGACTGTGAGCACCTCCACTCCCACCAAAAAAGATATCTTAGATCTAACCCTTGGTACCTGTGACTATGGCCTTATCTGGAAATAGAGTCTTTGCAGATAGTAATTAAGATGTTCTCATGAGGATGGAGAGATTTGGACCAGAGACACATAGAGAAAACCGTAAGATACAGGAAGCAGAGATGCATCTCCAAGCCCGGGAATGCGAAGAACTGCCAGCAATTCCCAGAAGTGAGGAGGAGACAAGGAAGGATCCTCCCCGAGAGCCATGAGAGAAAGCATGGCCCTGCTGACATTTTGATTTGGGAGATCTAAGTTGCGGAGCTGTGACACAGTACAGAGCCGTTCAAACTGAGGTACCAAAGTACTGGTACTTTCTATGGCACCCCTAGAAAGCCAATACCCTTGCCCTCTGATGACTGCAGCCTAGCCAGCATCTCGTCACTGTAGGGAGCCCAGCTACGCCACCCCAAAGTGTACTTCTTTGCCACACATGAGATAACTATTCAGAGGGCCTAGAGACATAGGAATTAACTTTAAAATAATATATTTGGAGAGGTTTTTCGCTATAGGGCACGTGCATTCGCCAGACAGACAGAGAGAGACAGAGAGACAGAAAGCGAGAAATCACCCCCCAGGGGGGATGGTCACGCCGCAATCCCTTCTCCTCCATTCTCCTCTCGGGATCTTGGACACGCATGCACACACGCCCGCCGGGCGTGAGTTTTAAGCCACCGGGTCCAGGACGGGAACCAAGGTCGACTACGTGGGAGTCCAGCGACATAGCCATTACGCTAACTGCTGGTTCCCTTAAAAGAATAATTTTTAAAGCCAATCTTTTGTAGAAGAAATTTCCTTCTATTTACATCACCAAAGCCAGCAGCAGATGCAAGCTGCCTGTTCTGATGCTGCCCCTTACCTTTCTTGGAGCAGGAAGATGAGGGGTGTGACGCCCGACTCAGAAAGCCAGGATGCACTGCGTTTCCTTCCCCTCACCCTTTCTTAGTTTAACTCCAACAGCTTCTTTGCTATATGGTATAAACCCTACAGTCATTTGGCCTTTTCTTGAGACACAATTTGTATGGCTTTCATATGCACAAGTATTTATTGAGTCAATCTGTATTCCTTTTATTAATCTGCCTGTTGTCAGTGAACCTAGGAATTCACCCAAAGTGTGAGTTCCTTCACCCCTACACTACAAACACAAAAGACACCAAGGAGAACTACCTTGTCAGCCCTTCTCAATTTCCTGATCTCCAAATTAGGACAAAACAAAACGGTTGCTATAAAGCGTGAAGCTTTTAGGTAACTTGTTACTGGCAATAGAAACTAGAACACATGGGTAAATACTACTCACACTTCTGTCACAGAAAACCAGAAGTTGAGACATGAGAAACAGCACTCGGAGAGATGAGGTGAATTGTTTATTATGCTGGCTTGTACAGAGGAATTAACACTCTGAATTTCCGCCCCTGTCCGGGGGCTGGATATGGTCTTTTATGGGGAAATTGGGGAGGAGGAGGTCTCAGGATATTAGGAATGGGGAAGGGGCTCAGAATCTTGCCCTAAAATGGAGGTGGCAGAGAAGTAGGAAGTCTAACCTATTCAGGGTTTCAGGTTACTCTATACCTCAGAGGAGGGGCAGTAAGTTTGAGGGGCATCAGGAAGTTCAGAAAGTTGTCAGCCTTGAGTTATTCATGAGCTCTATATCACTTCAAGGCTGCAGTTTAGCTATTACTTCCAGGAAGCCTTCTCTGACCTCTATAAACCTATATTGGCTGTCTCTCCTCTGAACTCCCATAGCACCTGCATGTACTCCATTTTCATTCTGCATTGACCATGGAACCCATCTCTCAGCTGTCCCAAAACCAGTCTTTCCTTTCACCATACTCAGCAACTCTTCGCATTCACTCCAAAACCTCAAGTCATATTATTCACTCAAAGCCCTTATTGACATGTAATCACCGTACATATCTACAGTGTAGAAAATACGTTTTATATCCAGCATGAATACAGAGCATATCAGTCAACACAAAGACATTATTCTATACATTATCATCAGCAAATACTTTTTCTTTTTTGCATCGGTTAAATTTTATTGTTTTTTCCCATTCTCCTCCCTCCCCCTATTATCCACCGTCTATTAACCACACCCCCTACTATCTTCACTATCCATAGTTGCCCTCCATGCTATTATATCTTCTAATCCTTAAGTTTCTGCTATAGAGTAGAGAAATTTGATACATAGTGAGTAGAGACATAGAAAACCTGTCTTTCATAATCTGGCTTGCTTCACTTAGCATTAAATCTTCCATATTCATCCACTTTGTATCAAATATCGAAGTCTCTTTGTATGGCTGTATAGTATTCCCCAGAGTACATATGCTCCATTTTTTCAATCCATTCACCTATTTTTGGACATATGGGTTGATTCCATATCCTAGCAATTATAAATAATGCTGCAATAAACATGGATGTGCAAGTGTTTTTCCAACTGAAGGTTTTCCAATCCTTTGGGTAAATACCTGAGAGTAGAATTATTAGGTTGTATGGTATTCCTATTTTTAGGTTTCTGAGGAATCTCCATATTGATCTCCATAGTGGTTGTATTCATTTATATTCCCACCAACAATGTTGGAGAGCTCCCTTTTCACTACAGCCTTGCCAGCACTTATCCTCCTCATCATTATTATTATTTTTTTGGAGAGGTTTTTGCCATAGGGCGCATGCGCTCACCAGAAAACAGAGAGAGACAGAAAGACAGAAAGCGAGAAATCACCCCCGGGGGGGATGGTCACGCTGCAATCCCCTCTCCTCCGTTCTCCTCTTGGGATCTTGGCACATGCGCCCAGCATAAGTTTAAGCCACCGGATCTGGGACTCAAACCATGGTCGACTACATGGGAGTCCAGCGACATAGCCACTACACCAACTGCTGGTCCCATATTATCTTTTTTAATTTAAACTTTTTTTTTGATTTTAGCCATTCTGATTGGGGTTAAGTGATATCTCATTGTGGTTTTGATTTTGAGTTGTCAAGTATGTTTTCATATACTTTTTGGCATTCCCAGGTCTTCCTTGGAGAGTTGTCTGTTCAAGTCATTTCCCATCTTTTAATTGGATTTTTTGTTTGTTTGTTTGTTTGTTTTGTGGGTAAGCTGCTTGAGTTTCCTGTATATTCTGGTTGTCAGTCCCTTTCCTGAGGTATAGTTTGCAAATATATTCTCCTCCTCTGCGGGTTGTCTTCTCCCTCTAATTATTGTTTCTTTTGCTGTGTAGAATTCTCAGCCTAATGTAGTCCCACTTGTCTATTTTTGGGACTATTGCCTGTACAATCAGATGAGAGAGTGAAATAAAAGGCATTTAAATGGGAAAAGAAGAATTTTTAAATTTAGACCAAAGTTACATCAGTCTCCATTTGTGTTGCTGCTCTTAGCCTCAGAAATGTTGGCGGTGGGCCTGCCTAGAACTCTGAATGCAAGTATGTGTATTCTTACAGTAACTGGGCTCTTCACGACAAAATTTGTGTCTGATATATCCCAAGCTTGGAATACACAAGGAGTTTTTCTTACAAGTTCATGGAATATGCATATTATGAAAAAACTGCATGGATTTAAAGATTTTTTTGCACCAAAATAAACTGTTGAAATCCTCTTATCCATGGTAGACACAAATGTAAACAGCTTGTCTCACTATGATGGTCTCATTATCACATATCAGTCTTAAGACACCTGACGTGGTATTCTACAGTTTTATAATGTATTGTATGTATTTGTTTTCAATCTTAATATACGTCCCTATAATTTGTTATGGTCTCAATGTTTCTGTATCCTCCAAAAGTTATATGATACCTGATCCCTAATGTAATAGTACTAAGAAGTGAGCCTTGGGACAGCCAGGTGGCATGGTGGTTAAGACAGCTGGATCCCACATGGCAAACTGTGTGGTTTGTGGTTTGAGTCCCAAACCCACAGGCTTGAAAAAACATGCTGGGCATGTGTGCATGCATGCCTAAATCTCAGAGAATAGAGGAAAAGGGACCATGCCATGATTGTCCCCCTAGGGGATGCTTTCTCTCTCTCTCTCTCTCTCTCTCTCTCTCTCTCTCTCTCACACACACACACACACACACACACACACACACACACACACAAGTGCACACACCCTATAGCAAATTAAAAAAAGAAAAAGAAAAAGAAAAAAAAAAAAACAGGTACAATTTTAGGAGGTGAACCAGTCATGAAGTCAAAGCACTCCTAAATAGAGTTCATGTCCCTAAAAGAGAGCCCAGAGGGAGCTTTTATGGAGACACAGAAAGAAGGTGCTATCTCTGGAGCAGAAGCAAGTCCTCACTAGACACAGAATCTGCTGGTCCATTGATCTTGAACTTCTCTGTCTCCAGAATTCTGGGTAATAAGTTTCTGTTTTTTATAAATATCTAATGTATTTTTTTCATTAGCCTGATTAAATTAAGACATAAGGCTATATTTGAAATTTCCTGGGACTAGCAAGTGGTGCGGTGAGTAAGATACTGAATCCCACATGGCTATCTCTGAGATTCAAGTCCCAGATCCAGCGGCTTGAAACTCATGCCAGGTGTGTATACATGCATACCCAAAATTCCAAGAGAATGGAGGAGAAGAGGTTAAAAGATGGCCATTTCCCCAGGGTGGGGTGGGGGGGTGATTTCTCATTTTCACCCTCTCTCTCTGTCTCTCTCTCTTGGTAATCACACACACGGTATGGCAAAAAATCCTAAAAGAAAAAAATTAGAATTCCCTTTCTAGGTCTTCCTTTAACTCAGGCGTGAATAGGATACTCTGAAATGTGACACCCTGGTGGCCACTCAACCCTGGCAAAATATTCTTTCTGGCTCTCAAACTGCACTAGATGTAGAACACACCAACCTTGTCCATGCAGTGTGTCAACCTGAAATAAGGAAGTCTGGTCCAAAATCCTCAAGCAAGCAAAAGTCTGGTTTAAGGTAGCTGGCAGGTGGCATGATAGTTAAGGGCACTGGACTCCCACATGGCCTACCATGGTTCTAGTCCTGGACCTGGTGGCTTGCTTTCTCCCTTTCTCTCTCTCTCCCTTTCCCTCTCTCTAGCCAAATTAAAATAAATAAATAAATAAAAAGTTAAACGAAATAATTCTTCTCTTTTTTTAAGAATTATTTATTTAATTTTATTTATTCATTCATTTTTATTTTAATTTGACCAGAGAGAGAGAGAAGGAAAGTAAGAAAGCAAATCACCAGGTCCAGGACTTGAACCATGCTCAACCATGTGGGAGTGTCCAGTGCCTTAACTACCACGCTACCTGCTGTCCCCCAAAATGATTCTTTAAAAAAAAAAAAAAAAAAGTCTGGTTTAAGATAAAGCATGCAAAATAGGCTACCCAGCAAAGACTTTAGAAAATTGTAACCAATGTTCCATAATGATAGGATTTGGGGGGTTTTCAATAAGGAGAATGTGAAAGAAAGGGGATTACAAAAGTTTACTTTTTCCTAAGAACTCACAAAATTGAATTGTGTTCTATCCAGATTCATCCGTTGAAATCCAAACTCCTAGTATCTTAGACTGTGACTATATTTGGAGACAGGGCACTTAAGATACTTATGTTAAAATGTTAGGGTGATCCCTAATCCAGTCTGACAGCGTCCTCGTCCTCGTCCTGGTAAGAAGAGATTAGAACACCAGGGATGCCGTGCACAGATGGACAACCTTGTGAAGAGGCACCAAGAGGGAGGCCATCTGTAATGTTGCTGGTTTACAAACACAGCACAAGACTGGCTTTTCCATGTTTCACACATGATACATTGTAACAACATGGCTACAGGCAGGAGGTAGGGTTACAAGGTACCATATGCAGTCTCTGGTGACTTAGGGTACTTTCACTTTAATGCCAGCTGCCCAGTGAATTGTTTGTTAAGATGTGTTCTTAAGCAATTGGTTCCGACAGGTGTGAGTGGTGTGAGTGGAAAGTAACGGAGCAGTTATCCGTTAATCCCTCTCTGAGACCTATTTTAACCACTCTTCTCATTCTTTTCTTGTGTGTATGTGTGTGTGTGTGTGTGTGTGTGTGTATGTGTGTGTGTGTGTGTCTCATAGGATGCATGCACTCCCCAGAGGGAGCCAGGAAGAGACAGAAAGAAAGTGAGAAATCGTCCCCCAAGAGGAATGGCCACACACAATCACACAATCCCTTCTCCTCCATTCTCCTTTCCAGACTTTAGGCATGCATGCGTGTGTGTTTAGCATGATTTTTTAGGCCTCCAGACCCAGGGCTCAAACTGTACCTTAACTACCATGCCACCCACTGGACATGCTACCCTCCTCATTCTTTAGACAGTTATCTATTTGTCTCAAGAGTTTTTCAGGGGCCAGCAGGTGGCGTTGTGGTTTGGGTGCTAGACTCCCACATGGCTGACCACAGTTTGAGTCCCAGACCTGGTGACTTGCTTTCTCATTTTCCCTTTCTCACTCTCTCTGTGTCTCTCAGGACAAATGAAAATATACTAATAATAAATAAAGTGAAATAAATGTTTTTTAAAAATAGAGTTTTTCAGTGTTTTTTTGTTCATTTGATTTTTAGCACAACCTCTGGTTAGATTTCAGCACTAGAATCTCATATACCACAGCCCAGAATGTGTGAGTTAGTTCACAGGCCAGGTAACTCCAGTCAGTCTGTGAAAGCTTCTTCTAAACTCCCTAAAAGTCACAAGATCATGGTAAGCAAAACTGATATTCTCATTCCACCCTCCTCTCAAGCCTAATTAATTTCAAATACTTTACTAATGTCATATTCTTTCTCAAATCTAATTATCAGTCAAATGGTTATATTTATTTTTCCTTGGAGCTGCTTTTTTACTGAATACCTTTGTCTCAAATAGAAAAAAGAAAGAAAGAAAGAAAGAATTCAAAGATATGGGATTGCTCCAAATTTTATTCCACGATAAATACTCATGATTGGGGTCAGTAGGTGGCGTGGTGGTTAAGGTGCTGGACTCCCACATGGCTGACTACAGCTTGAGTTTTGGCCCTGGTGACTTGGAAATCATGCCAGGCACATGTGTGTGCATGTCCAAAATCCTGAGAGGAGATGAGGAGAAGGGATTAGGGCATGGCCATCCCCCTGGGGGTGATTTTTCACTTTCCCTCTCCATCTCTGTTTCTCTCTGGCTAGCACACACACCCTATTAAAAAAAAAAAAAAAGGAAAAAGGAAAAAAAATAACTAAAAAAACCCACCTCATCATTAGTGTAAATTCCTTCTAAGTAAGTAATATGTTGTATTCTTTGCTGAAAGATAGGAACTCTAAAAAAGGAGCAGGCACTTTATTTTGGCTTCTTTGTCATCATTAATACGTCTCAGAATGGAGGCCAGCAGGTGGCATGGAAATTAAGGCAGCTGGATCCCACAGGGCAAACTGTGTGGTTCGAGTCCTGGACCCAGCATTCTAAAAAATATGCAGGGTGTGTGTACATGCATGTGCAAAATTCTGAGAGGAGGATGGAGGAGAGGGATTACAGCATGGCCATTCTCCCTGAGGAGTGATTTCTCACTTTCCTTCTCTCCCCCTTCTCTTCTCCCTCCCCCCACCCCGCCAGGTCTGGCAAGTGTATGCACCCTACAGCAAAAATAATAATTAAGTCCAAGAATAAAAACACATTGAAATAACTGAAAGAAGTTCTATTTTTCTCCTAAAACAAAATACAAAGTTATTTGAGGCACATACAGTACTCAGTTTTCCTGTTCACCATTTTCTTTTTTTTCTTTTTTTTTTTTTTTCCATTGAGGCATTAGACTAGTGGACTATTAAGTTTACAGCCCCTTGATACATAGCACAGAGAAAGCTGAAGTGAATCAGATGGAACAGTTTTTCAATCATGCCCGTGGATATCTACAAGTTCTAACCCCTCCCAAATGCCCATTAGTCCTGAGGAACTATTTGGTCAGAATGCCTTCATGCCTGTCAGAAAGTTTTGTTTGTTTGTTTGTATTTTTTTTTTTTGAGAAGTTTTTGCTATAGGGAGTGTGCACTTGCCAAAAAGACAGAGAGACAGAGAGATAAAAAGCGAGAAATCACCCCCCCAGGGGGGATGGCCATGCCACAATCCATTCTACTCCATTCTCCTCTTGGGATCTTGGGCACGTATGCACATACACCCAGTGTGAGTCTAAGCCACCAAGTCCTGGACTCAAACCACTGTTGATTACATGGGAGTCCAGCAACATAGCCATTACTCCAACTGCTGGTCCCAGTCTGTCAGAAAGTTTTGCTCGGAGAGAACAAAGCGAGTGCATTGAGGCTCATTTTATTTTATTTTATTTTTAAAATTTTTTTTTTCTTTTTAAAAACATTATTATCACAGGGCCCAGCAGGTAGTGTAGTGGTAAGGGTGCTGGACTCTCACACAGCTGACCACAATTCAAGTCCCAGACCTGGTAACTGAAAATTCACACTGGGCACAAAAGCATGTGTGCCCAAAATCCTGAGAGGAGGATAGAATAGCAGAGATTGCGATGTTGCCATTTTTAGAAGGGTGATTTCTCACTTTCTCTTTGTCTCTCTGGCAAGCACATATGCCCTGTAGCAAAAGAAAAATCTCTCTCTAAAAAGCAAAAAAGAAAGAAAAAAGGGAAGAAAAATTATTATCCCAATTTCTAGTTTACAAGTAATAGTTGCAGAGAGCAGCCAAAGCAGGATGAGTCAAAGTTAGAGTGTCAGTCATGGTCCTGGAGGTGGCAAGAAGGATGACAAGGACAAGAAAAAGAAGTATGAACTTCCTGTCCCAACTACAGTGTGGAAAAAAAAAAAAAAGAAAGAAAACTAAGGGACTAGATGTTGCAAGCAAACTGCCACTGGTGACACCTCACATACAGTGCCGGTTAAAATGATTGAAATTAGAGAGAATTAAAGACTACCTTCTCATGGAAGAAGAATTCATTAGAAATCAGGAACAGATGAAACCATTAGAAGAAAAGCAAGAGGAGGAAAGATCAAAGGTGGATGATCTGAGGGGGACCCCGATGTCGGTAGTAACCTTAGAAGAGATCATTGGTGACAATCACGCCATCGTGTTTGTATCTGTGGGCTCAGAACACTATGTCAGCACTCTTTCATTTGTAGACAAGGATCTGTTGGAACCGGGCTGCTCAGTCCTGCTCAACCACAAGGTGCATGCGGTGATAGGGGTGCTGATGGATGACATGGATCCCTTGGTCACAGTGATGAAGGTGGAAAAGGCCCCACAGGAGACCTAGGCCGATAACTGGGGGGTTGGGCAACCAAATCCAGGAGATGAAGGAATCTGTAGAACTTCCTCTCACCCATCCTGAATATTATGAAAAGATGGGCACAAAGCCCCCCAAGGGGGTCATTCTCTATGGTCCCCTTGGCACAGGAAAATCCTTGCTAGCCAAAGCAGTTGCAAACCAAACTTCAACCACTTTCTTGAGAGTTGTTGGCTCTCAACTGATTCAGAAGTGCCTGGGTGATGGGCCCAAACTTGTACAGGAACTCTTTCGAGTTGCTGAAGAGCACGCACCATCCATTGTGGCTATCAATGAAGTCGATGCCATTGGGACAAAAAGATATGACTCAAATTCTGGTGCTGAAAGAAACATAGCAAACAATATTGGAACTGTTGAACCAGCTGTATGGATTTGATTCAAGGGGAGATGTGAAAGTTATTATGGCCACAAACCGAATAGAGACTTTGGATCCAGCGCTTATTAGATCAGGCAGCATTCACAGGAAGACTGAGTTCCCCTTGCCCAATGTAAGACCGAGAAGCGCATATTTCAGATTCACACAAGCAGGATGACGCGGGCCGATGATGTAACCCTGGATGACCTGATCACGGCTAAGGATGACCTGTCTGGTGCCGACATCAAGGCAATTTGTACAGAAGCTGGTCCGAAGGCCTTGAGAGTACAGAGAATGAAAGTAACAAATGAAGCCTTCAAAAAATCTAAAGAAAATGTTCTTTACATAAAACCAGAAGGTATCCCTGAGGGGCCCTATCTCTAGTGAACCACCATCATTTCAGGAAAGTGTTTGGCAGTTTTCCTGAGGTGGGGAACAAGGCTGGGAACATGCCCAGAAGAATCCATGTTCCGACTGATGTTTACTACAAACCTCCCGTGTGTCTGTGGGAGTGTGCCACGGAGGGGGCCCACTGGGCAGCCTTTGTCTGCTGGTCAGTGTGCAGCACTCTGTTTCCCAATAAAGTGTGCTCTTTCACACACACACAAAACAAACAAATAAACAAAAACGGATAACAGTTGTACAGATGCGTGGCTTTTACTCAAAGCATATGTACATTGTGTGATGATCAAACCAGGGCAATACACATACCCACCATCTCAGTTCCCACTACTTCGTGTCATGCACATTCCGAGCGAATTCCACGTGTGGCACTGCATAGCCCATTTGTGTGGAAGCCGGGGTGGGGTGAGGAGTTGAACTCAGTGATAAAACGGTAGGGAGGAAGGCTCTCTTGCTCTCTTGGGGCATTTTTCATATTCCGTGTTACTTTGTGTTTGTGATCTAGGTGTGTTTAATTGTCCTTTCAGCCCTCGTCTGTATTCTTTTTCTTTTTCTTTTTTTTTAGAATTATTTTATTTAGCTTTACTTATTTGATTTTTTTTTAAATTTTAATCAGAGAAAGACGAGAGATAGAGAGAGAGAGAGAAAGTGAGAAACCAAGCCGCCAGGTCTAGACCTCGAACTATGGTTGGCCATGAGAGAGTCCAGCACCCCTAACCGCCACGCCACCTGCCAACCTCGAGCTGTATTGCTTTTCAGTCCTCAGAGCTTGCACAGCATTAACCATGCACATTTGACCTCGTATAGGCTGAAGAGCAGAGCAAGCTGGCCTTTCAGAAATCGAAAGGCTACGACGGTGTTAGAGACTATGCTATGTACTGTATTCCTGTCGCTACCCATGAGGCCTCTTGAGGCTTACTTTCCTCAAGCTCAAAGTCAGACACCTAAAATAAAAATATATCATTACAAAAAAGTTAAATTAAATTTTTTTAAAAAAAGAAAATATATCCTTCACATCCTCAATTCACTCACATTTTCTTATAAAAGACTATACAACACACACACACTTTTTTGTGTGTAAATGTGGTTCCCCTGTGACTTCAGCTCATTCTACCCACCAGATTTCCTCAATAAAACTGAGTCTCATCTTTGGGCCAGCAGACAGCATGGAGGTTAAGGCACTGGATTCCATGTGACCAACTGTGCAATTCGAGTCCTGGACCTGGCAGCTTAAACATCACACTAGTCACATGTGCGTGCATGCCCCAAATCCTGAGAGAAGAAGGGATTGTAGTGTGGCCGTCCCCTTGAAGGGTTATTTCTCACTTTATTTCTCTCTCTCTCTCTCTCTTTCTCTTTCTGGTAAGTGCACGTGCCCTATAGCAAAACAAAATCAAACAAAAAAAAAAGAAAGAAGAATGGAAGAAAGAAAGAAAGAAAGAAAGAAAGAAAGAAAGAAAGAAAGAAAGAAAGAAAGGAAGGAAGGAAGGAAGGAAGGAAGGAAGGAAGGAAACACAACAATTCTTTCCTCTCTCTCCATTAGCACTGGGCAGCCATAATTGTTGCAGGCTACCTCTTTAAGAACCCAGGAGCAAGATCAGCAGATGGCGTAATGACTATATCGTTGGACTCCCATGTAGTCGACCACGGTTCAAATCCCAGACCCAGTGGCTTAAACTCATGCCGGGTGCATGTGCGTGCATGCCCAAGATCCTGAGAAGAGAATGGAGGAGAAGGGATTGCAGTGTGTTCATCCCCCCAGGGGGGGATTTCTAGCTTTCTGTCTCTCTGTCTCTCTCTGTCTTTCTGGTGAGCGCACATACCCTATAGCAAAAACCTCTCCCCCAATAAATAAATAAAAAAGAAAGAAAGAACTCAGGAGACCATCTCTCTCTTTCTATTCATACTGTGGGCTGTTCCAGCACTCAGGACACTGCAGCAAAAATCTGTCTTTTCACTAAAGGCTTGGACCTATCTTCGCCTGGTCTGTTGCCTCGGCCCAGGGGATACAGTGCCTGGCATTTAGTAGGTCCTCAATCATGTTTGCTGAATGGATTATTTTCTTATACAAGCTCCTCATTCATTTGCAAGAGCATACAGCTGCCCAGGTAGAATGACCTGCAGGCAACCAGAGTACCGAAGTGATTCACATCCACTTCCTTCACATGATAAAATGGCAGCAGTCACCACTCGCAGGATGAGTTTAACTCCTAAGCTAACATGTTGTTTCAAGGAAGTCAGTGTTCAAAATCAAGTATGTCCTCTAAGAGAAGAGTGGTCACTTTGGTTCAGATCAATGTATTTGGAAAATTTGTGAGGTCACAAGGAAATAGACATAGGACAGGTGATTTTTTTTTTTTAAGTTTATTAACTCATTTCTTCCATGAATGAGAGAGAGAGAGACAGCGCCCCCAAAGGTTTTGAATTTGTGATTCACCCACAACCCCCAGCCTCACCAGCCCCAGATCACAGGCACATGCATGCCCCGCACTCTCAGGGAGGTCTCTGGCGAGAACCCAGGTTGTTCCCAGGTAGGGCAGCCTCCCAGAATATCAGATTTCACTGCTGTACCACTGTGGGACCCAGGACAGGTTTCATGGCCAGTTAAGTCAAATGAGATCCATAGCACAAGGTATTGGCCCACTGACCCATGGAGGGGTTAGTTCTGAAGGAAAATCATAGGTTTGTTTGTTTTTTTCTATAGGGAATGTGGGCTTGCTCACTGATGAGACAGAGAGACAGAAAGCAAGAAATCACCCCGCAGGAGGGATGGCCATGCCATAATCCCTTCTCCTCCATTCTCCTCTCGGGATCTTGGGCACGCACACACACGCATCCGGGGTGCATTTTAAGCTGCCAGGTCTGAGACTCGAACCGAGATCAACTATGTGGGAGTCCAGTGATGTCATCATTACACCATCTGCTGGTCCTGAAAATCATCAGAATAAAAGTCAGGGCATTTAGACTTTGCCTCCAGAATAAGATTTATCCTAAGAAAGAAAAGCCAGTAACTCATGTTTGAGTCAGAAATAGGAGTGGCTGTGCTTCCTGACGGAGGCCAAAGCCTCTGAGACTCTGCTTCCACTTAGAGTGATAATTCTCATTCTAGACATGAATCTAATAAAATTATGTGTTTGGACTTCCTGGAATTTTTCTGACTGTGACTGTGGACTTGTTCCCAAATCCTTCCACGTTCTATCTGCCCTCTAATGGCGGCCCCATGAGGTCAGAGCGGGAAGGCAGAGGCGGCTGCCAGAGTTGACTCAAGTGGCAGGTGAAGATTTATCCCACCGGGATACACAGCCGCTGAATTCACTTTTTCATTTATTGCCTGAGTCAAAATAGGATGAAATAAGAGCTAATAAAATAATGCAGTTGGCCAGAAACTGCTCTTCATCTTATTTCTAAGAGCACTCTAACCCAAGCTGAGTCATCTTGGGATCTGTCAGACGTCTCTGGTCCTTAGGAGTTGCCGCAAGTCAGCAACTCCTCGCTCCTCGATCTCTCTTTCTCTCTCCTCCTTTCTCCCTTTCCTTCTTTTTCTCCCTTTCTTTTTCTCTTGTCTTTCCTTCCCCCCTTGCCTCTCGGCTCCTTCCTTTCTTTCTTCTTTCCCTCTTGTATTAATTTGCTAGGCTTGCTTTGCCAAAACACCACAGATCGAGACCAATAGACATTTATTCTCACAGTTCTGGAGCCTGGATGTTCCAGGTCAAGATGCCACCGTGACTGGTTTCCTCTGAGGACACTCGCCTTAACTTGCAGATGGCTACTTTCTTGCTGCCTCCTCACATGGTCATCCCTCTGTGCACGGCACCCCTAGTGTCTCCCTGTGTCCTAATCTCCTCTTTTCTTTACTTTACTTTTCTTTTTCTTTTTCTTTTTTTTTTTTTTTAGGAATTATTTATTTGGGGCTATCAGGCTACATGATGGTTAAGGTTCTGGATTCCCACATGGTCAACCATGGTTCGAATCCTGGACTTGGTGGCTTGCTTTCTTGCTTTTCTTCTCTCTCTCTGGTTGATTTTAAAAAAATCATCATCATAATAATAGATAAAATTAAAGAAATTATAAATAAAATCAAGCAAATAATTCTTTTAAGGGACTTAAACCGCGGTCAGCCACGTGGGAGTCCATTGCCTTAACCACCATGCTACCTGCTGACCCCTAATCTCCTCTTCTTATGAGGACATCGTTGAGCTTCGATTAGGGCTCACTCTAACTTAATTCCCTCTTTAAAAGCCCTGTCTCCAAACACAGTGACATTCTAAGACACTGAGGGTTTGAATTTCAATATACGAACTTAGGGGAAACACAATTCAGCTTATGACACTTTCCCTCCCTACTTTCTTTCCTTTCTGTTTCCGTTTCCCTCCCATCTTCCATTCAGTAAATACTGGAGGACTTAGCACGGGCCAGATGCTACAGAGCAGAATGAAAAGTGAAACCCTCCTTCCCCCACACAATGATGTCCACAAAGCTCTCCTATTCTTGGCTCGCTTTGGCAGCTTAGATTGAGAGGAATACTGACTTAAGACAAAGCTTGCTTGATTCTAAGTGGTGTGGTAAAGGCTAAGACTGGGCGGTAGCAAGTGGCATGGTGGTTAAGGCACTAGGCTTCCACATGGCCCACTGTGGTTTGAGTCCCAGATCCGGCGGCTTGAAAATCACACTAGGCACATATGTGTGCATGCCCAGAATCCCCAGAGGAAAATGGAAGGGAAGGGATTGTAATGTAGTTTCTCCCCAGGGTGGTAACTTCTCACTTTCCCTGTCTCTGTCTGTCTCTCTGGCTTCTCATTTTTCCCTCTCTTTCTCTCTCACTCTGGCAAGTGCACATGCCCTTGGCAAAAACCTATAAAGCAAAAAAGGCCAAGACAGGATAGAACAGAGAAGGCTACTGACAGTTTGATCCCTGACTCTGCATTTGACTTCATGAATGACTTTGACAAGGCATCTGGGCCACACAAACCCGCCTATAGAAAAGAGGAGTGGGGCAGGTGCCTCGTCAAGTTCTGGGCCTCGGCTGATCATAGTATCTGAAAATCACTCAATAGAAGGGCTCTGGGCTAATAAGGAGAAACCAAATTTCCCAAGATCAGAAATATAAGAAGAAAAACATAAAAAACAAAAACCAAAAATTGGCTCTTTGAAACACTTCACTACCAGTAAATATATAACAAATGTAAACAATTTCTATCTCCACTGAATGGCTCAAATTGCTTTTCTAGGTCAGGCCTTTTCAGGGAGCAGAGTATGAGTGGGAAAGTCCGTTGGGAGCCAGGGAAAATATTCGATAGAGAAGCAGCGCCACCTGCTGGGGAGAGATGATGCTGCAGGTGGTAAGTGAAGAGCGTGAGGAATCGCCAGCCTGAGGTTTGACGACTGTCAAATCAGAATTAGGGACCAGCAAGTACCCCAGATGGCATAATGGTTGTGTTTCTGGATTCTCACGTAGTCGACCTTGTAAGGACCCAGCAGCTTAAAACTCATCATGGAGGCGACTATGTGCGTGCCCAAAGTCCCTGAGAGGAGACTGGAGGAGAAGGGATTACAGTACCGCCATCCCGCCGGGGGAGAGTGATTTCTCGCTTTCTTTCTGTCTCTCTCTGGCAAGCACACATGCCTCATAGCAAAAATCTCTCTTAAAATATTACAAGCTGAGCTCTTAAACTTTGATAAGACTACTAGACCATGGAAATATTTCTCCACAGGTCAATTGTGCTTAGATTTATTTTTTAAATTATTTAATTCATTTTATTTATTATTATGATTTTTAATTTCCTATTGAGCACGTGTACTCACCAGAGAGAGAGGAAGAAAGTGAGAGAACAAGCTGCCAGGTCCAAGACTAGAAGTGTGGTGGGCCATCTGGGAGCCCAGTGTCCCAAACACCACTACACCTGTGGCCCCCTAGATTTACTTTTGTATCAAACTGTTCATCTATGTTGTACATCTTTCTTAAAAATCAATCTCAATGAACTATATGAATAAATATATCAAAATTATATGTTAATATAAAAATATGCATTTATATATTAATATGAAAACAAGAATATAGTTTATTTTGTTATACTTTCATATATTATATGTTTATTTCATATATCAGATTATATATGTTATGTAAATAATGTGTATTTATTTTATATTTATATTTAAAATACATTAAAATATTTTAATTAAATCCATTATTTATAATACATAGCTAGGCTCACAGGTCTTACCTGCCCTTCAGTTCAGGCTTTATTTTCTTTTAGAACTTTTATAATTTAACTTTACTTGTTTGTTTATTTATTTATTTCAATTTGACCAGAGAAAGACAGAGTGAGAGAGAAGGAAAGTGAGAAAGCAAACTGCCAGGTCTAGGACTTGAACTTCAGTTGGTCACGCGGGAGCCTAGCACCCCTAGGTCCCCTAGCGCCCACGCCACCTGCCGGCCCCAGTTCAGACTTTATTAAGTAGTCAGTGAACTCACTGAACTGTCAGAACTGCGAGTCTCCTTCCAGCTCTAGAATTCAGTCACATGGAGAAAACCGTGCACGTATAAGCTCTGTGAAACTCGGGGCATCTCATATCCCGAAGGGCATATGGGGAAGTGTAAGACAGGTTCACGAGTTCTCATTTTAGAGACTTGGCTTGAATTCATGCAAAAATAAATAGCAATTATACAAAGTCAGTGATCATGCTGGTGAACAAATAAAATATGTCCAAGAGTAGTACGGACAATAAAGATCTTGAGAATCAGTGCTTCGGACTGGTCAGAGAGGGTTTAATAGAGGCAAGGTTTCTTCAGCCACATCTGGCAATGATGACAAGGATTTTGATGACATTCTGGGATGATGGGGAAAAATGAAGTAAGCACAAAAAAATGGAGGCAGAAAACATGTTTAAAGCATTTGATGAGAAAAAAAAAAAGTGAAATGTGCTTAAGAAACACCAGGAAGATCAATTTAACCTGAGTAGAACTTTTTAAGAGAATAGTTTGAGATAAGACAGGAAAGGGAAGTTGAGACATGATTAGGTGATTCTGTAAATGCCTTGCAAGGAATTTGAGCTTATTCCTGTAAGCAATCAAAAAGCATTGACTATTCTGAGAAGGAAAATAAAATGATAAGAAGTGGATTTTTTAAAAAGAATTATTTAGTTAACTTTATTTGTTATTTGTTTGTTTTTTTTACAGAGCACATGAACTCACCTGAGAGAGACAGAAAGACGAGAGAGAGAAGTCTGGGTGGGACTTGAACTGTGTGGTTGACCAGGTAGGAGTCCCACACCCTAACCATCACACCTCCTGCTGGCCCCAAGTAGTTTGTTTTAAGAAGACTCATCTGGCAATTATATACAGGATGAAATGAGTCTAATACATATAATAAGATGCCCTGAATGTGTAAAAGACAGCGATGAAAAGAGGGCTTTTAAGGTCACAGCTGTACACACAAAAGCAGAAAGGAATCTGGCTCTTTGATAGTTTTTGATACCAAGGAATATATACTAACTTAAAATAATTCAGAATATTAAACTAAGGGAATGCTAGTGTAAACTAAGGTAATGCTAATGCTAGGAGGAAAACAGAAGAGAAGTAAAACAAAGGAAGGAAAGATTCTGATCCAAAGCCTAAGACAAGGAAGGACCGAGTGTTAAAGATACCAGAGACAGGGCTGGCAGGTGACATGGTGGTTCAGGTGCTTGCCTCCCACGTGGCTTCCCTTTCCCTCTCTCCCTGTCTCTCTCTGATCAAATATTTTTAAAATAATAATAATGAATAAAAATAATTCTTAAAAATAAGAATGGAAAAAGAATTGGCTAGACACAGTTACACATTGAAAATAGTGAACTAACTAGTTGACTGGTTAATTATTTTTTTAATTTTATTTATTATTACTTTAAAGTTTACTATAGGGCACATGTGCTCACCAGAGAGAGAGAGAAGGGAAAGTGAGAAAGAAGTTGACTCAAACTGCAGTCAACCATGTGGGAATCCAGTGCCTTAACTACCGTGGTACCTGCTGGCACCCTGGTTCATTATTTTCCAGGGTTTTTTGTTTTGTTTTTGTTTGTTTTTGCTTTTGTTTTTGTTTTCAGTGTAAACGTTTCGTTTTTGTTTGTTTTTGCTTTTGTTTTTTGTTTTCAGTGTCAACATTTGGGTTAGAAGGAAACTTAGACTTCTCCCCCGCTCAGGACAGCTGTAACTTGTGCAACATCGGTGTAAGTAGCCTTCTGATTTCCGTGTTGTGCCCAGGGACATGAAGTCACTGTTGCCCGAAGTAGACTGCACAGAGATTTGCAAACAAAGTAGGCCTCATTCCATCACCTCTTGATACTCATTCTTTTTCCCACCACAATCATTTTTGATCGTCTATTATGCCAAAGTCTTTCTAAAAGTGAGGGGGCGTCCCTGAGCACATTGCTCCCAGAGAATCAGAGCACTGAAGAGGATAACTTTCCCCTGCATGGGTGGACAGAGCCAGAACTTGTGGCTGTACCCAGTTCAGGTCCTGCTGGATTTCTACCCGGAGCTCGTTTTACCAGATACTCAAGTCAACAAGGTCCCTTTGGTCTGATACTTGAGCATTTGATTGTGCTGAATCTAAATATGACACATTCTCTCTCTCTTTTTTTTAGAATTATTTTATTCAACTATTTATTTATTTATTTATTTTAATTTGACCAAAGAGGGACAGAGAAAGAGAGAGAGAGAAAAAGTGAGAAAGCAAGACAGCAGTTCCGGGATTCAAACCACGGTCAGCCATGTGGGAGTCCAACACCCTTAACTACCATGCCCACCTGCCAGTCCACACATTCTCTTTTAACATTCTGAAGAATTTTATCATTTTCACACCATTTCAGTCCAGACCTAGAACTGGATCTGGTATTAAGTAATAAAGCCACTGGGGCTTTAAAAACATGCTGAGCATATGTGTTTATGTGCCCAAAATCTCACTAGGGTGAAGAGATGGAGAAGAGATTGTGGGGTGACTCCATTCCACTAGGGGTGCTTTCTCCCTCTCTCTCTCCATCTCTCTCGCTCTCTCTGGTAGGCATATGTGCCCTCTGGCAATTAAAAAACGTAACTAGTATTTAATAAATATTTGGTGAATGAGTAAGTCAATGGATGTAGTTTTTCATTTTCAATTCCAATGGCAAATATATTTGCCATTCTTCTCAGCTTCCCAAATCTGAGAATCTGGCAAGCATACTATATTTTTGGGGGTTTTTTTTTAGAGAGATTTGTGCTATAATGCACGTGCACTTGGCAGAGAGACAGAGAGACAGAAAGCAAGAAATCATCTCCCAGGGGAATGTCCACATCGTAATCCCTTCTCCTTCATTCTCCTCTCAGAATTTTGGGTGCACACACACACACACACACACACACACACACACACACACAGGCACCCAGGTCTGGGACTCAAATTGCAGTCAACCATGTGGGAGTCTAGCGATGTAACCATTACGCCATCCGCTGGTCCCTATCCTCACACCTTTTGCTCTTGGTCTCCAGATGTACCTGCAGACATCAACAGCACATTCTAGACAAGAAGGGGAGGAACAGAAGGACAAATGCCTTGCCAGCTGGGTCTGCCCTTTTTATATCAGGAAAACGAGATCTTTCCAGAAGCATCGCTTGGCAAATGCCTTTTGCATCTTATTGGACAAAACTGGATCATACAATCATCCCTACACCAATTACTAGCCAAGAGGAATAATTAGTTTAAAACAATCATGACTCATTCTCAGAAACCAAAGACAAGCAGTATCTCCCTGAAATCAACAAACTGAACAAATTTGGATTCCATTAGGAAAGGAGAGGAATGGATCCTGTGTCAACAAAGGGAAGTGCTTGGCATGCATGCCTTCTACCACGCATAGTAGGAAGAGCAAGTATTTGTATGCCTTCATTCAAGGTCACCAAAGTAATGCCACGACGGTAGAATTCATCTGTAGGTTCCTGCCCCATGGAGTCACTTACTATCCACCATGAACCTAGAATAAGGAGTTTAAAAAGTCCTGAAATGTGTACAGTGTTCCAGTTTAGAACTTTAGCTGGCTGCTTTGATATTCTATCAACACCCACTACTTTTCATTTCTTCCCTTTATGGCCCATGTCTCTCTCCCCATAAGAATATGAGTTTGTTGACGGTAACAATAATGTCTTATTCACGTGCATGGAACCAAAACTCAGCATAGCAGTTGGCATGAGCCGAACAATATTTATTTTTAAAATGAAAAGACAAGTAATTGATGAGACAGTATGTTAATAAATGAATGTTCTATTCCTACTATCAAGATTGTCTTGGGAGCCAAACTGTGGCTTGGTGGTTAAGTGAGCTAGATCCCACATGGCCTACTATACAGTTTGAGTCCCGGATTTAGCAGCTTGAAAAATACCCTGGGCACATGCACTTGCATGCTCAAAATACTGAAAGGAGAGAGAAATGAAGGAGAAAGGATTACAGCATGATCGTTCCCCACGGGAGCTACTTTCTCCTCTCCCTCACTCTCTGTATCTCTCTGCCAAGTACATATGCCCTCTGGCAAATAAAAAAAATGAAATATTGTCTTAGAAATGCATTTTTATGATGCTACTGAAATTTCAGTGGGTTGATTTCTTCTAGTGTGTGTCCTTCGTTGAAACTATATATTTAGTGAATACTTAAGAGTCAATTTACTTGTCTATACATACAGCGGAATATGACTCAACTAGAGAAGAGGACTGGGGCCAGCAGGTGGTGTAGCTGGTCTTCCACATGGTTGACTGTGGTTCTAGTCCTGGACCTAGCAGCTTGAAACTCATGCTGGGTGCATGTGTGTGTGCGCATAAAATCCTGAAAGGAGAATGGAGAAGGGATTGTGGCATGGCCACCCCCCTACTCCCGAGGGATGATTTCTCAGTTTCTGTCTCTGTCTTGCCTGTGAGCACATGCACCCTATCGCAAAAATCTCCCTCTCAAAAGCAAAAAAAAAAAAAAAAAAAAAGAGAGAGAGAGAGACAGAGAGAAAGAGAAACAAACTACAGATATGAACATGAACATGAATGAACCCTCAAAATGTTCTGTTCAGTGAAAGACGCCAGGCAGAGCAAACCACATCTGCTGTGATTTGGCTTACCTGAAACAACCAGAGGGCTGGCCCCTCAACTTAGTAGTTAAAGGAAGCCAGATCCCACGTGGCCAACTGTGATTCAAATTCTGGCCCTGGTGGCATGAAAAAGCATGCCAGGGGCATGTGGATGCATGCCCCAAGTCCCAAGAGGGTAGAGGAATGGAGGAGAGGAGATTGCGGCATGACTAAGTTTCATTGAGAGGATGCTTTCCCTCTCTCTTTCTCTCCCTCTACCGCTCTATCTCTGGCAAGTACATATACCCCTTGGCAGGTAAGAAAGAAAAGAGAAGGGGGACCAGCACATGCATAATGGTTACATCACTGGACTCCCACATAGTCGACCATCCACGGTTTGAATCCTGGACCTGGTGGCTTAAAACACATGCCAGGCGCATGTGCATGCATGCCCAAGATCCCAAGAAGAAAATGGAGAAGAACGGATGGGATTGCAGCATCATTGTCTCCCCTGGGGGGGGGGGTGATTTCTCACTTTCTGTCTCTCTATCTCTCTGGTAAGCACATGCACTCCATAGCAAAACTCTCTCTCAAAAAGAAAGAAAGGAGAAAGAAGGAAGGGGGAAAAAAGAAATAAAAACAAAATATCAATAAAAGGCAAAGCAATAAAGATGGAAAGCAGTTTGGGGTTCTTGGTTTTGGAGACCATGGGGATTGGCAGTAAACGTGGATGAGAAACTATACTGGGTGATGAAAATGTTTTAAAACAGACGTATGGTGGGCCAGGCCTGCAGAGCAGTGGTTAAGCACTGTGTGGAAGGAGCTGGATCCTACATGGCTGACCGCAGTTGGAAAACTCACCTGGTGCACAAACCACCCAGTCTCCTGACAAGAAGAAAGAATGGAGGAAAGGGATTACACCATGACCAAGCTCCACTGTGAGGATGGGGGAGAGGTGCTTTCTCTTTCCCTATCCCCTTTCATTCTCTGATATACATACATACCTTCTGGCAAATTAGGAAAACTGCCTTAATTTTTAAAAAGTAAAACAGATTCGTGGTGATGGTTGTACAACTTAGTAAATTTACTCAAAACTCAATTGAATGGGGCCACCAGATGGCACAATGGTTATGTTGCTGGACTCCCATGTAGTCAACCATGATTCAAGTCCTGGACCTGGAGACTTAAAAATCACACTGGGCGTGTGTGCATACATGCCCAAGATCCCAAGAGGAGGATGGAGGAGGAGGGATTATGGTGTGGCCATTTCCTCAGGAAGGGGAAAGAGGGAGAGGTGATTTCTTGCTTTCTGTCTCTCTGTCTCTCTCTGTCTGTCTGGTGAGTGCACATACTGAACAGCAAAAATCTTTATAATAACAAACAAACAAACAAACAAAAACTCAACTGAACAGGAGGAATTGAACAATATGCCAAAAGCGCTTGGATAATGCTTTTAAAATCAATTCAATTCGCCAGAAATTTTTTAGCATGCTTAACAAGGAGCAGCACCAAGTGCCAGCAGATGGCATAAGGGTTGTGTCACTGGACTCCCACATGGCCGCCCATGGTTTGAGTCCTGGACCCAGTGGCTTTGAAAACACACTTCGTGTGCCTTGAAACTCACACTGTGTGTGTTTGTGTGTGTTTGTGTGTGTGTGTGTTTGTATGCATGCCTAATGAGAGGAGAATGGAGGAAAGGGGATTGTGGTATGGCCATCCTCCCTGGGGAATGATTCCTCACTTTCCCTCTCACTGTGTCTGTCTCTCTCTATGTATATCCCTAAGGGGGAAAACCTACCAAAAAAAAGAAAAAGAAAGAAAGAAAGAGAAGAGAAGAGAAAAGAAAGAGACACCTAGGCTGGGATTTCAACACCGGTAGTGGCAGAACTATAAAGGAATCATCTCCACAGACCTGTATGAAGTGTTGTCTTGTTCATGTACCTTCCCGACCCAGGCCTACAGGTCTGTGTGCCATGTGGATTCCTGTGTCAGATTTGCTGGAGAATGCTCCGGCTCCCCAGGGAGTGAGAGACACACACTTCTGAATAATTTCAATTGCCACATTTACAAAAACAAACAAATGAAAAGACAATAAAATGAGATCTTTTACACTATCAAATGTGCCTACTTCTTAGCATAACTCTTGTTGGTGGGAGTGGCCAGGAGAAGGAAGGAAGAAGAGCTGACCTAACTGTCTGACTTGGGCCACTGTGCCCGTGCGGGTGATCTTCGATGACGAGGATAGAAAACATGGAAGGAGGGCTGATGGAGTAGTGGGAAGGTATGAATGGAGAGGTCAGTGTCTGACATGCTGAGTCACAGCCCCATGGCCCACCTACCTGGAGATCTCATCAGTGTTCAGAAGGCCAAGCTGAGGAGGGGGCATGGAAAGAGCCTATAAGTGTAGGTGAGTGAGCCTGAAGAGATGTCAAATCTGGTTTGAAAAGTGTTAATATGTAGACTGGAAATGCTTCACATTTAGTCTCTGTAAGGTGAGAGAAAGTGTACTCTATGGCAGAGACATTAGCCTTCCAGAACAAATACAGGGAGTTCTGAGAACCAGGTCCCTTTCCCACCCAACAGTCTCCTTGTTGTGACTGACTCTAGAGCAGGCATGGGACCGCAGCTCTGGCTCTCTGGGCCCATGGGGGCTGGTCAGCACTGCACTCAGAGTATATGTAGATCCCTGTGGAAAGATCTGGGCCCCTGCAGGTCAGGCCCTAACTACAGCTATAGTCCTCACAAGGAACTTGACCTTGACCTTGACCTCTCAGAGCCTCAGTTTCTCACTAAGGAGCAACAGTGGGGCAACGTATAAAGTGTCAAGAAAGCTGAAGTAACCTCACAGTCAGGTCAAGCACATTATTGTACAGAGACGCAAAGTCAGATACAGAGAAGGGAAGTGGTTTATTCAAGGTCATGAACAATTGGGTTTCAGAGCTGGGACTGGAAAGTGCTCTTTTCATTATAGCATTTCTAAGGTTTCTTTCAGCCTTTAAATCTTATAGTTATAAAAGCAATTTATAAATAGAATGGGGTGCTAGAAGTTTCTAAATAGCACCACACACCAAAAATTGCTGCTTAAGAAGAGAACTAATTGGAATTCATCAATCTCCCAATTCAGAGGCCTCACATTAATTCTGTGCACTGGAGCAAAACCTGTATGGCAGATCATTTTAATACAAGAGGTCAGACAGATAGATAGCTTCCTCGGCTCAAGAGCATTCAAGAACACTCTCAAAGTTCTATTATAAACGTTGGCATGTTGCATTTTCAACCCTGTTCCCTGCTATACAGAGGTTGCCATGTTGGTTGAAAACTCTCCCAAATATACCTCTCCACCAGCTGGGAAAAGGAATGTGGTCACAGCAGCCTTGCCCTAAAGTTAATATCCAGAAATTGTGAAAAATAGCAACTGGTAGCTTTCTCAGGTGAGGTGTTCATCGAAAACGAGCTTCCCTTAGACTGCGACGAGGCAGGCTTCCAGTTCAAGTTGGACATTGGAGTTTCTGACAATGAAGGAGGGGACAAGAGTGGACTGGAGCGGGTTTAATCGCAGATCAAGGCTCAGCTGCTGCCAGAGGTCGGGAACTAACAGCTGCCGAGCAGGAAGCTTACCCCTCTCAGGGAGGCAGAAGGAAGGAGCAACATTTTCCTGTCCCCTCATAACCACCTGGCTCCTAACCTCTCTTACTCTTTTGTGTCTTGGACCATCCCGTTTCCCCCTGAAACTACTTTCCCTTTTTTTGGTCTTCATTGAAAGATTCCTCTTACACATTTTCTTCTTCTTCTTTTTTTTTTTTTTTGGAGAGATTTTCACTGTAGGGCGCGTGCGCTCTCCAGACAGACAGAGAGAGACATAGAGACAGAAAGCGAGAAATCACCCCCCGGGGGGGATGGTCACGCCGCAATCCCTTCTCCTCCATTCTCCTCTCGGGATCTTGGGCACGCACGCACACACGCCCGGCGTGAGTTTTAAGCCACCGGGTCCGGGACACGAACCGTGGTCGACTACGTGGGAGCCCAGCGACATAGCCATTACACTAACTGCTGGTTCCCCACATTTTCTTCTTTATCATGTCTTTTTTCCCTAGAACTTAACCCAAAATTTGGTCTGTTTATTACTCAACATGTGAAAACCCTTTAAGTCAATAGAAGTTAATCATTTCAATACCTTAAAAAGACTAGACATGAGACCAGCAGATAACATAGTGGCTACATCCCTGGACTCCCATGTAGTCAACTGCAGTACAAGTCCCAGAGCAGATGGCTTAAACTCATGCCAGGCATGTGTGCATGCATGCCCAAGATCCCGAGAGGAGAATGGAGAAGGGATTGTGGCATGGCCACCTCCCCTCTCGGAAATAACTTCCCACTTTCTGTCTCTCTCTGTCCTTCTGGCAAGCACACGTGACCTATGGCAAAAACTTCTCCAAAAAAAAAAAAAAAAGACTAGGCATGGTACCAGTGGATGGTGTAATGGTTGCATCGCTGGACTCCCACATGACTGACCACAGTTTGAGTCCAGGACCCAGAGGCTTGAAACTCATGCCAGGCACATGTGAGGGTGTGCTCAGAATCCTGAGAGAATAGAGAATAAGGGATTGTGGCATGGTCATCCACCTCAGGGAATAATTTCTTCTCTTTTTTTTTATTTTTTTTATTTTTTATTTTTTGGCAAGGTTTTCGCTATAGGGCGCGTGCCCTCGCCAGACAATAGAGAGAGACAGAGAGATAGAAAGTGAGAAATCCCCCCCAGGGGGGATGGCCACACCGCAATCCCTTCTCCTCCATTCTCCTCTCGGGATCTTGGGCACGCGCCTGGCATGAGTTTAAGCCACCGGGTCCGGGACTTGAACCATGGTTGACTACAGGGAGCCCAGCGACATAGCCATTACGCTAACTGCTGGTCCCCCTCAGGGAATAATTTCTCACTTTCTTTCTCTGTTTCTCTCTCTGGTAAGCACACATGCCTTATAGCAAAAATCTCTCTTACAAAAAAAATAAATAAATAAAAGACTAGGGCCTATGGAGCCAGCAGGTGGCCTGGTGGTTAAAGTGCTGGACTCCCATATGACTGACTGGTTCAAGTCAGCAAATTAAAAACTATTAATAACAAATAAATAAATAAGTAACTAGGCCTATGGAGAAAAGTGAGGTCTGTCCTCTCCTCCTAAAACAAGTAGCAGTCCAAATGCTCACGGTCTAGCCACCATGGGATTAGGAATCATCAGTCCAAAGAAGCCACACCAAGCTCCATAAAGACAATGCCATCTTGGTTTCCTGGTGCCCTGGTGGCCAGTCATCAAAATCATCTGAACTTAATAACGGTGATTCCTGGCTCCTTTACAAGTTAAGATGGGGAATTGAGCATTTACAGGAATCTCCTCTTCAACTCCTCTTCAACTTGTAACATTAAATGAGTAGAAATGGTAGGTAGGGCCAAACCTATGGTATAGTGGCTAAGCACTGTGCAGAGGAAGCCAGATCCCACACGGGCAATGGGGTTCGAATCCTAGCCCAGTGGCCATACACCAGTTATATGCATGCATGCACAGAATCCTGACCAATGGATAGTTGGAGGAAGAAGGATTACAACATGATCAGGCCCCATCAGGGATTTCCCTTCTTTCCACATCTCTCTCATATGCATGCATGTGTACCCCACGGCCAAAAATAAGAAAACAAAAACTGGAGGAGCTAGCAGTTGGCATAATGGCTATGCGCTGAACTCCCATGTAGTCGACTGCGGTTCAAGTTCTGGACTCAGTGGCTTAAACTCAGGTCAGGTGTGTGTGCGTGTGCACCCAAGATCCTGAGAGGAGAATGGAGGAGTAGGGATTGTGGCGTGGCGATCCCCCCTAGGGGGTGATTTCTCACTTTCTATCTCTCTGTCTCTCTCTGTCTTTCTGGCAAGCACACATGCCCTGTAGCAAAAACCTCTCCTCCCCACCAAAAAAAGATAAAGAAACAAAAACTGGATAAAATGTATGTGTGTGTTTATACAAGAGAACTTCAAAACATTTGTGGAAAATAGGAATTAAAATATGAGTTTAGAGGCCAGCAGGTGGCATGGTGGTTAAGGTGTTGGACTCCCACATGGCCAAGTGTGGTTCGAGTCCTGGACCTGGCAGCTTGCTTTCTCATTTTCCCTCTCCCCCCTCCTTTCTCTTTTTCTATCTCTGGTGAGGGCACATGCCAAATAGAACATTTTTTTTAATAAATTTTTTTTTCCTTTTTTTGTGGGGGGGGGAGAGTTTTTACTAAAGGGGATGTGTGTTCACAAGAAAGAGACAGACAGAGAGACAGAAAGCAAGACATCATCCTCCAAGGGAAATGGCCATGCTGCAATCCCTTCTCCCCTTGGGATCTCGGGCACACATGCACATGCACCCGGCGTGAGTTTAAGCCACCGAGTCCAGGTCTCGAACCACAGTAGACTACATGGGAGTCCAGTGACATAGCCATTATGTCAACTGCTAGTCTCAATAAATAATTTTAAAAAATAAAAGTTTATTTTGGTACAAAACACACACACACACACACACACACACACACACACACACACACACAGCTTTAAAGTCCTTACATAGTTTTCTCATAATACACATTTTCCATGAACTTTTTGAAGTTCCATTTAAAATAGTAAATATTATGGTATATATACAACAAGAAAAATAAAGAGTGAGGGCAGCTAGTGACACAGTAGGTATGGCAGCTGGATCTCATATAGTCAACTGCCCAAACTGCCCAATTCTAATCTGAAACCCAGTGGCTTGGAAAGTATGCCAGGTGTGTGTGTATGTGTGCCCCAAATCCCAGAAGAAGAAAGAAGGAGAAGGTATTGCAGAGTGGCCATCCTCTCAGGGGGTGCTTTCTTGTGACTCTTCTGGTCGGCAGAGAGTCACTAAAGCACACACAGAATAACTACTTGAGACACAGAGATATGAGTCGAGAGGGAGAGGCCATACCAGCTCTGCACCTCCTGAGCCTCTCTTGTCCTCTGTATTTATTAGGGCAAAGGAGGAAGGGAAGTTATTTTTTAAAGAAAGTTGTTTTTTAGAGAACCAAAAAAATAAGATTTCCAGAACCTGTTGGTTTTGGTATCCATTGGGGGATAAGACTAAATGACGCCAGAGGCTCAATAGAACACCTTGGAATCTGGAAAATACATTCATTAGATCACACACCATCTAACGGCTCCTGTTGTTTGCAAGCAGGAAGGCCACACTCCCTGAGCAGGCATGCATGCATTCAGAGTCCATAGATCCATGGTGTTTTGGAAGTATGGTGTTTCTGTTGTTCTCTAACATTTTCTCACTTTTCCTCTCTTTCTGGTGATCACACATACCCTATAGCAAATTTTAAATAAATAATTAAAATAAAGAGCATCCAAAGTCCACTGGTGTCAAGACAGAGAGAATCAGTTACAGTCATTGATAGCAGAGGCCGTGTGTGTGTGGGAGGGGCATGTGCGAGTGTCTGTGTGTGTGTGTGTGTGTGTGTAGCTGGACAGATATAGATAAAAGTTATATAAAATAGTCAGATTTGAAAGAAAGACAGTCTTGAGAATAAGACCTTCACGAACACAGCAGTGGGATGGTATGGAAATCGGGGAGCCCTCAGGCAAGTTGGAGGAGATGAGCAACTTGGAACTGACTCTCTAGAGATGAAGTCCCATGCCCCTGCTCAGCAGGCGTGGGGACTAGACTCTTGCATGCAGCCAAGAGTGAAGAGCCAAATGCTTTTGTATATTGGAAGGGCCACCCTGCGATACCTTCTCTTTCATCAATGAAGAGGTGACCAGAAAACTACCCAAAAGCTACAAAGTTACCAGCATTTTCTTCCAATAACCTTAGAAGCCAGTCATACCATGACTGTAACAATGGGCTTTCTCTGTAGGTTTTAATCTAGAAAGAAGACAGAAGCAGAGGATTATTGCAATGACATCAGCTTTAATCACGTATCTCGCTCATCAGGTTAGCAAACAAACAGCGTAGAAGTCAACGATTGGCTTCTAAAGCTGGAACTTTGGAATTTTGCCTAGAACAAATCATTATTTTATCTGCCCCAGCCCTGTACCAGACATAGGTCATATGTATCCAACAGGCACCCCTTATTGGTTTTCATGGATGTTAATTAACAGCTCCATTGTTGGCAGGCCGTTTAGAGAAATACCAGCTGCTTCACTGAAGTTATGGATACGCCTGAACCTTCCACAGAGGGTTGTAAAATCATAATGAAGTAGCAGCGCAGGAGAGCAATTCAGGCCAATTTAGATTTTGTAGTATGAGTATGAACAACCATCTCGTGTTCTGCTCTTATTTTATTCTAACCCTTTCCCTCCACCTGGGATAACCACTCCCAGGGTATTAACCTAGGAAATGGACGATGTCCACTTACCATCCAGGCCACTGAAATGTGGACCTACACAGGGCTTTTGTTTTGTTTTGTTTTGTTTCCAGAGTGCATATGTGCTCACCAGAGAGAGACAGAGAGAGGGAAAGAAAGATAGAGAAAGTGAGGGAGCACCTCCTATGGGGCATGGTCCACTGCAATCCTTTCTCTTCCTCTCTTCCTCCTTTAGGGATTTTAGGGATGCATATAAGCACTGCATGTTTCTCAAATTACCAAGTCCAGGACTCTAACTGCATCATCAGCCATGGGGGGTCCAGTCACCTTAAACATTTTGCCACAGGCTGGCCTGCAAAGGACTTTTTTATTCTTCCAGGCAGTAACATCTTCCAAACGTTTAATGTACAGAATGTTTAAAGTTTGCCAAATGCTTCCTCAAATCCTATGAGGTAGAATATGGCCAGAGTTACTATTCTCAAATGAGAAAACGAGGTTCAGGGATATTTGGTTACACCAAAGAGTCCCAAAGTCACACAGGAGTTACACAAAAGAGCTGGAGCTTCCACATTTCTGGTCCACTGCAGCAGGTCCAAGGTGGCCTCCTTCCAAGAACCATGGCCTCCAGTTCTCCTTGCTTTGACCCTGATTGTGAGGCTGTCCTGCACTCTCTAGCTTTACGTGATGAAATAACTTAACATAAAACTTACTATTTTTTGGGGGGGGAGAGGTTTTCGCTATAGGGCATGTGCACTCGCCAGACAGACAGAGAGAGAGAGACAGAAAGCGAAAAATCACCCCCCATGGGGGATGGCCATGCTGCAATCCCTTCTCCTCCACTCTCCTCTCGGGATCTTGGGCAGGCACACACACGTGCCTGGCGTGAGTTTTAAGCCACCGGGTCCAGGACGTGAACCACGGTCGACTACGTGGGAGTCCAGCGACATAGCCATTACGCTAACTGCTGGTCCCAAACTTGCCATTTTTAAGCATACAGTTCAATGACATGAAATATTAGGTCACTGGGAAAAATCATGGTTCATTCTGGCATAGAAAAATATGTCAGGCCTTTCCCAACAACTTAATATATTCACATTGTTGTGTTACCATCTCCAGAACTTCTCCTTCATCCCAAACTGAAACTGTTCTCATTAAACAATAATTCCCCATTCCCTCTTCCCCAACCCCTGGTGACCAGCATTCTGCTTTCTGTCTCTATGAATGTGACAACTCTGGAAACCTCAAGGGAATGGAATCATATGATATTTGTCCTTTTGCATTTGGCTTTTTTCATTTAACATAATGGTTTCAAGGCTTACTCCTGTCATGGCAAACATCAGAATTCCAATCCTTTCTAAAGCTGAGTAAAATCCCCTTGTCATCATATAATTTCTTCATCCGTTCTTTTGTTGACGGTTCCCTGCACTCTGACCTCCTTCTCTAGGAGGTAGCACTTCAATTTTCTTTTAAGAAATGATCTCTCCCCATTGGGTACTGTCAGATGGAAGGATTAATTAAGGTTCTCTGAGCTGGAAACAACCCAGGAGGCTGCTCTTTTATAGAATTCAAAACCCAAGCAACATGATAGAATAAAAATGTAATAGATGAGGCAAGCAGGTGGTGTGGGGGGTTGAGGTGCTGGATTCCCGCATGGCTGACCGCCGATTGAGTCCTAGACCCAGTATCTTCAAAATCATGCCAGGCACTTATGCACACATGCCTAAGAACCTGGAAGGAGAATAAAGGAGCCATCCCCCTTGGGGAGTGGTTTCTCATTTCCTTCTCACTGTCTCTGTCTCTCTCACTGATGAGTGTGCACACCTTAAGGCAAAAACCTCAAAAAAAAAAAACAAAAACAAAAAAAGAATTGGAAGAGGCTTAGAAAAAGGCCAGCAGGTGATGAGGTGGTTAAGGTGCTGGATCCCACATGGCCAACTGTGAAGTTCAAGTCCAACCCGGTGGCCTGAAAAATCACACTGGACATGTGTGTATGCGTACCCAAAATTTCATGAGGAGACTGGAGGAAAAGCGATTGCAGTATGGCCACCCCCCACAGGGAGGTGATTTCTCACTCTCCCCCCCCATCCCCGTGTGTGTGTGTCTGCTTCTGGCTAGTGCACACACCTTATAGCAAAAACTTGAAAGAAAACAAAACAAAGCACACACTCACAGGCCAGCTCCGTAGCTAGTCGTTAAGTGGGTCCCACATCACCACCCATGGTTCACATCTCAACCCTGGTGTGTTTGGGTACTTGTGTGTGCCCCAAAACCCAACTGGATGAAATGGAAGAAAAGGGATTGCAGCCTGCCATGCCTCATGGGGAGGGGGGCTTTCTCCTTTCTTCCCTTTCTGCCTCTGTCTCTCTCTGATCAGCACACACAACCTCTGGCAATTAAAAAAGAAAAAAGAAAAAAGAAAAAAAAGTGCACACACACACACAGCTATACTGAGAAGTAATTTTGGCTACATAGAGATGTTCCAGTTACTCATTCCAGACCCCGGGTTTCTAACCTTCCCTTTGATTGTGTGACTTACACCACAGTCAATACTAGATTCTGCTGCTGGAAATCAAAGAATCCAAACATTCATCAAAACTGAAAATCGGCGTGCCCCACTTTCACCTCCTTCCATTCTAGCCAGGATGTGACTTCCTTTTCTCTTAACCTGTCCTCTCTTTTTGCTGTTGTTCCTCCCCTACATAGATTTGTGGGGACAGGATGCAGGGTGTAGGGGCCAAGAAGAGAAGTGTGGTGCCATCTAGTTGCCTAATAGATGAACTTGACCTTCCTTTAAGAACTTCCTTACATTGGAACCAGCAGATGGCATGAAGGTAAGGCACTGAATCCCACATAGCCAACTCTGCGGTTCGAATCCCAGACTGGCAGCCTGAAATCATGCCAGCCACATGTGCCCAAAATCTCAGGCAGAGACTCACACCCAGTCCCATGTGCACATGTGCCCAAAATCCCTACAGGAGAATGGAAGAAAAGGGATTATATCATGGCCCCTACCCCCTAGGTGGTGATTTCTCACTTTCTCTCTCCAGCAAGCACATGTGCCCTATGGCAAAAAAAAAAAAAAAAAAAAGAAAAAAAAAAAAAAAAAAACCTCCTTATAGTCAGTCACCTTTGCTTAATTTTTTTCAAATCTGAGCCTAAAGTATAATAATTTTCCATATTCTGAAGCCTCCCAATCTGGTCTTCTCAAATTCTTTGAGAGTCTTTGAAATGTGTTTATGGAATGTTCTATTTTCACAAGTGCTCCACAATACAAATAACAACAGTCATGTCTTGCCTACAACAACAAAAAAAAAAGTCCTATTTCTCTCAAACTATTCATCCATTCAACAAATAATTATGAAATTCCTAAAATAACCCAGGGATCGGACTAGGTTCAAGGAATCTACAAAGAGAATGATATATCCTCTATCCTCATGAAGTGGATTTTCTCTCTCTCTCTTTCTCTCTTAATTGCCAGAGTACCTCTATGCTTACCAGAGACAGAGACAGGAAGAGAAAGTAGGCAGCCCTACCCTCAATAGGTCATGGTCATACTGAAATCCCTTTGTCTCTATTTCTCTATCCTGTTGTGATTTTATGCATATGTGAACTCATGCCTGGCATATTTCTTAAAGTCCTGGTTCCAGAATTTGAACTGCAGTTGGCTATGTGGGATCCTGCTCCCTTAACCACTGCGCTATGGGGTAGGCCCATGAAGTGGGAGAGACCAATAGTAATTCATTCATTGGGTGGGAATATGTGAGACTCTAACTCAGCTAAGTGTTATATGAAACTTTGAAACAGGATGTTCCCTGGTCAGGAATACGGAAAAGTCTTCCCTGGGAAAAGGTGATTGAAATTAGTTTGAGAAGATAAGTATAGCAAGCAGGAGTGACTGAAGTAGGATATTGGGCTGAAGGAGGAAGGAAGAGTTTTGCAGAATAGACAGCAAAGGCAATGTTCTATGCTTGAAGACTGCCTGGCATCCCTGTCTCATGAAATTTCAGTACTTCCATTCTTCACCTAACAACTTTTGCAGACATTTTCTTTCTGAAATTGTTGTAATGTGCTATCTAATGCTAAACTTACAACAAGTCTCTTAGACTAAAGAGTCTCAGGTTTTGTATAGGTTCCAGCCTCTGTACCCCATTTCTCACCTCACCACCTTCCCTTCCTCTGCGCACACACACACACACCATCCAGTTGAACTTCACCTACAGGTTCAACTGGCTAAGCCTCCCTAGACCGACATAGGATTGATCAAAGACATTCCAAGTTCAAGTCAATATGGTGGCCAGTTTAATGCTGACCTGGTGTGTCAGTTCTGGTAATCAGGTGGCCAAAATCAGACTATCTGACCTGCAAACCCAGGGCAGCTCCCTCTGTGCCTCTGTGGATAAGCTTCCTGGTACTCCCGTCACTGTCTAGCATTGGATCTCTGCCAAGCTTTTTCCTGTCTACTTTCTGGGAATCAGAGCCATGCCCCTGAATTCCATCAGTATTGCTGTCCACAACCAGATTTCCCAAGGCCACACTCTGCTTGCCAGAGTTTGGGAGCCTCTGCTCTCACTGTAATGTCCTGTCCCTATTAGGACAGGAGGTACCCTTCTGCTTCCAACTGCTTCAGCAACCGTCCCCTGACGGTCATTGCCACAATCATTCTGACTTCCTACAGCAGCTCTGCAGTGCCCGGCCCTCAGCACCAGCGTCAGTCCTTTGGGAATCTTCATTCCAGGGTCCTGGTACTCACTAGTCTCCTACAATTACCCGGTCATACTGGTCCCTGGCTGAAATACACCAGAGACACTTCTAACCCAGGGCTACTTTATACTCCTTCCAAGTCCTGTAACTAGGAAATAAAACTATCTCTGTTAACTGGGATGCATGAGCTCAAATTCATGTGTAAAAACTAATTCATGATTAGAGAGGAATTTTATTTTTATTACTTGAGCAACACTAGCATCCTCAGCATATTTCCCTGGCCAGTCAGAAACATTTTGTAATGAAGCCATCTTCCACGCAATGAAACTCACACCGTCTACAGATTGACAGACACTGTGAGCCATAAACCAAGTGGGCAGGAGCCATGGCGATTAGATCAGAATATACAAATAGATCTGACCAGCTCTCTCCTACTTCCCTCCCTGGCCAAGACTCCTATGGCGACAGGGTACAGGTGGCTGTAGGGTTTCTCTGCTTCACTCTCAGCAGCAACGTCCTTCCAGCCCAAAGCTCTTGCAGCCCAGGGCACTACAGGAAGTAGGAAAATGAGAAGCATCCGTTCTTTCCAATACTGAGCAGCTCTCTGTATGAAAACATCTAGCTGAAAATGAGCCCAGATTTACCCAGTCTTCTTAGAATCACGGTAACAAGAAGGGCTTTTCAGTATGGGTCAGCTTGAATGACAGCTCAGAAGTGAAGCTCACTGCCCAAACAGCCCTTTTCTTTTTCTCCATATCATATTTCTGGCACAGTTTGAAAAGACGGTAAAATGGGTGTCTCCTGACACCAGCAAGTGGCATAGTGGCTAAAGTGTTGGGCTCCCACATAGTCAACAGCCGTTTGAGTCCTGGATCCGGCAGCTTGAAACTCCAAAAGAGATGCATGTGTCCAAAGTCTCAAGAGGAGAATGGAGGAGAAGGGATTGCAGTGTGGGCACTCTCCCCATCCCCATCCCACCCCCAGGAGGGTGATTTCTCACTTTCTGTCTTTCTGGAGCACATGTGACCAATAGCAAAAATCTCTAAAAAATAAAAAAAAAAAAAAAACTGGGAGTCTCCTAACACATCTCCATTCCCTGCCATCAACCCTGAACACAAGTACTCAGCTATTTCCTTGAAAACCGCACAGGCTGCAGAAAGGACAAGCTAGGAATACGTGCCAGGGAACATTAGTTGCACGCCACCTCACAGGATGTCTCAGAATCTGTAACCTAATACAAATCCCCAGAATCTGAGTATGTCATCTTACTTAGCAATACTCAGTGACACAAATGCATGTCCAGATCACTGGGGAGCCCACGATAGAGCTCTGAGTACAGGCTGTTCCGATGTTATCTAAGAAATACCAAAGGGTGGGGGAGATGGAGGAGGGTGGGAAAGGTTTGATGATGCAGATATTTCTTTTTTAAAAATTCAGCAATCTAACAATCTGTACACTATTTTAATTACTATGTAAAACACACCAAAAACATAAATAAAGAAGGAGGAGAAGGAAAATATGGAGGAGGAGGAGGGAAAAGAATGCCAAAGGGAAACAGCAAGGAGGCCTCCCACATCCCCACTCCCAGATGAGGTACACAGACCATGACAGATCACTATTACTGCAGGCCCTCCACACGGGTCTATAGAGTTTAATAATGCTCTTTAAATGACCAAACTCCCAAAAAGAAAAAAGAGACAGAGAGAAAGAAAGAGAAAAGACTGAACCCTGCTTCCTCAACCAGGATGAGAAAACAGAAAATTATCTCCAAACACTACGAAGCGCCGAGGGCAAATGCAGGTGGGAGCTGTGGTCCCAGTTGCCTACAGCAAATTGATGTCATCTCTGTTGAGAAGGATTCGGGGTTGGGGATAACTAGCCTCACCCAGGATTCTATTTTTCTCTTAACTTAAAGCCACTTTCCAATCACTTCAGCACCTGGCACTTTGGTTAATGAACTCCTTCTAAGACAATCTGAACTCCCAGACAGCCCCTCGGCATTAGTATTTTCTATCTATGGTAAAGGCAGAGACAGCACCAAACACCAAGTGGGTCTGCAAAGGCTGGGTAAGATTGAACAGGATTCAGGCATGGCACACCGCCAAATCTGGCCAGTTCAGGTATGAACGTCATTCTACAATCAGTGTGTAGTGGCTGTGTTAGCACTTTATTTATTTATTTATTTTTCTTTTGAGAGAGAGATTTTTGCTATAGGGTGCACGCACTCACCAGAGAGATAGAGAGACAGAACACGAGAAATCAGCCCTCAGGAGGAATGGCCATGCTGCAATCCATTCTCCATTCTCCTCTCAGGATCTAGGCCACACATGCACATATACCCTGCGTGAGTTTCAAGCTGCCAGATCTGGGACTCGAACCATGGTCAACTGTGGGAATCCAGCAATGTAACCACTACACCATCTGCTGGTCCCTGTGTTAGCACTTTAAAATCTCATGCTGACATAATTAAGGCAAAGTCTGCTACAAAAATTGAACAATTTATAAATTCTATGCTCTAAAGGACTTGAGAGGAATTCAAAAGAGATTTTTCCTTTAAAACATATCTTTTTAGAGATGCGATTATTTAATCTAAGGAAGCTATATTCGATTAAAAGCATATCAAAAATAAATATGAATGGGGAAATGTGGAAAGTCAAAGCTGTAAAATAAATATCTAACAGGTCAAGCAAAGGTTAATGGAAATCAGAAATTCCTAAAGGAAAGGAAATGAGGCTATAAAAGTCACTGTGAACCAAATAACTCCACAGAAGATAATGACTGTCCCCAAATTAAACAGAGGCTCCCAGGACCAAAACGTCTGCTTCAGTTTCTCTACCTCGAGGGCTTAGGCTTCTTTAAGGACACTCACCCTGAACACAATTAACTCACGATTACCTCAGACGAAGCAAATAGAAAAAGATAATGACTTTGCAAAGAAACCCTCTTTTGCAAATGCCAGTAAATTCACCAATTCTATTTTTTTTCTTTATTCATGATAGAGCATTTGCGCTCACAAATGAGAATGAGGAGTGGAGGGAGCCACCATCCTCCACAGCATCTTTTCATACCACAATCCCTTCCTCCAGTCCTGTAGCCCATTGGATTTTGGACACTCATGTGTATGACTATGTGTTTTGGACTGACCAGGCAGAGGATTCAACCACAGTTATCCATGTAGGATCTGGCTTCTCCTGAGCACTGCATTACCACTGTAGAGCTGGTCCCTAAATCCAGCAGTTCTTGAACAACAGGATCATTCTCCAGATAAGGGTAAAATAATCACATTCATGATTTGTTACAATGGTCTCCATGGTCATGAACATGTTGCTTTTCTAGAATTCTTGTCTGCCTCTTTTCCATGTTGACTAAACCCTGTGTTTTTCATAGCTTCCTGATGTTTTCCCATGAAATAAATATTAACCCATGATAATCATCACTACCTTGTATTAAATCATACTTAATTTTGCTTCTATTCTGTAATCTTTTTTTAATTCTTCTTCTCTCAAACTCTGTGAAACAATGGACTCAGAATCTACTTTTCATCTGAGTTCCATTGTATAATTCTATAAATAAAATGAACACCCTAAATATTCTCATTGAATATTAAAAGCATAACATTAAAATGTTTGACAAAGCCCATGTCCTAAATTATTATTGAAGAGATGCCTTTTGGATACAGAAACTTAGAAAAATACCCACTTCTGGGGCCAGCAGATGGTGTAGTTACACCACTGGTCTTCCACATGACTGACTGTGGTCCATGACTGGACCTGGTGGCTTCAAACTCATTCTGGGCACACATGCGAGCGTGCCCAAAATCCTGGGAGGAGAATAAGGAGAAGGGACTGTGGCGTGGCCATCTCCCCCGGGGATGATTTCTCACTTCTCCTCTCACCACCTCTGTCTCTCTCTCCAGAGAGCACACAAGCCTACAGCAAAAACCTCTAAAGAAAAAAAAATTACATGGAAAAATGTCCACTTTCATCTACACTCATGACCTAAAATTTCTATCCACTTCTCATGATAAGCCAATAAGTGTTAGAGTTGGCAGAGCTCTTGTGAGTTAATCCATTCCTTTTTTTTTATTTTTTATTTTCATTTAATTTTCTTTTTAAAAGAATTATTTATTTATTTTTACTTATAATTACTGCTATTATTTTTAATTTGCTACAAGGCACATGCGCTCACCAGAGAGAGAAAGAACAAGTTGCCAGGTCTGAGACTTGAACCACCGTCAGCTATGTACGAGTGCAGCACCTTAACCACCACGCCACCTATTGGCTCACTTTCCTTTTTTGTATAGACCTTGAAATAGATGACTCCACCTGATGGGACTCACCCCTTTCATTTCCCTTCTAGTATAAGCCTAGAACCCAGCTGAACAGTATTGTGCTCTGAATACTTAAGGACTCTCCCCTGGTTTAGAAACTACACTTACCCGCAGCATCCACATCACTTACCCTTTAATTGGACGTTTTTCCCCTCAGAATAGACTCACCCAATCATAATGTTTCAAATATTATTCACTTAGACTTTCATGTTCAGTGTGGGTTTTTTTTCTTCTTCTTCTTTGGTCCCAGGTTTATTGAAAATATTACAGCATAGTAGAAAGATTCAAACAACTCCATGTGGTAAGTTGAAATTCATCCTCTCTGTAGGCTGAGTGACCTGCAGGTGGACAGACTACCGAAGTCCAAAAGCGTCAGCATTTCCTTAGTGTCAGGATCCACTTCAATCTTCTCCTCATCCAGGGCTGAGACTTCAGGAACAGAGTTCTCTCCTCTCTCTTACCTCCTCCTGCAGCTGATGGAAATGCGGCTCTCTGGGCCTCTCTGAGTCCACTTCATCAGATGTGTGATGGGGCCTGCTCTCTCGTTGTGGAGCTTCTTGCTAAGAATGAGAGTGATCTCCCTGCACACACGCTTGTTCACATGGAAGTCATTGCCCAGACATGCTTAGTACTTCTCGATAATGACTCTGGCCACCTTCTTCACGATTTTGGTGCGAACATGGCCCATGATGGCAGGTCCTTGGTGAGTGTTCTTCTCTTTTCTTTTTCTCTCTTTTTATTTATTTATTTTTTTTTTGAAGAGGTTTTTGCTGTAGGATGCATGCACTCCCAGAAAGACAGAGAGAGACAGAAAGTGAAAAGTCACCTCCCAGTGGGAGGGCCATGCCACAATCCCTTTTCCATTCTCCTCTCGGGATCTTGGGCACACACACGTGCCTGGAATTAGTTTAAGCCATCGGGTCTGGGACTCGAACCCCAGTTGACTACATGGGAGTCCAGGGACATAGCCATTACGCCATCTGCTGGTTCTGAGTATTCTTTTCTTTATGAGGTGACAGATTCATGAAATGAGAACAATCAGAATATGCTACCCCATCATATGATGTTTTGACGTAAGAATTATTTAGAGCTGAAAACAATGGAGAAAACAGAGACACAGGAAGGGTCCTCTGTTCTCCTCTATTTTCCTAAGAACAAAACACAACACAAATTCTGCTTGTGAAGATGACCCCCACCTCCCTTACCAAGCAGAGAACAATCTCTATGAACAGAGATAGATGGCACCAAGATGAGTCTGCATAAACAAACCTTCCTAAATAACTCTTACCTACTGTTAGCCTCACCCATGTCTGTATGTCCACAATTTACCACCTCAAGAAGCTTAAACCCCTTCTCCCCTTCTCCTTTGTTTAATCACTTCTCTACAATTTATCACCCTTTGTTAAAATAGTATATAAGCCATGAAGTCAAGCCTCTTTCTTTGGGCATTTTCTTCTTTTCTGTGGCGTTCCCATGCATGTAAAATTAAAAATACAATGTGTATGCTATTTCTCCTGTTAATCTATATTTTGTTAGTTTAATTTACAGGGCCCAGCTGTAGGACCCAGGAAGGGAAAGAAAAAGTTTTCCTCCCTTACAGAAATAAGATAAAAACCATGTTCATCTGCCTTTTGTTTCTCAACCATGGATCAAATTTACATTTGCCATAAATATAGAACTAACACTGGAATAAAAAAGAAAAGTAAGAATGTGGTGGGCGGGGGGAGACAGGTTCAAGGTTTTTAGGAGCTAAAGCAGAAGTCGCTGATGACATGTCCAACTATTGGCCCCAGGGATTTTTCTGGCCCAGAGTGTTATCTCCTTGTTAAATGACCACGAGAAGCCTTCATTTTCTAAGAGATTAAGTCATTGCTTTAATGAATTTAATCCAAACCACTTGAGTCAGTAAATTCTTGGTTTAAAATTTCTACAAAGTGTTAGTCCATGTTCCCGACCAGAGTTTTTTTCTTATAAGATTGATTTACTGGTTCTTATTCTCTTGCTTAAAATTTCAACTACAATTTGTTTTATCTTATTTACATCCCAGGCACACACTTTGGAGAGCATTAGAAATTCTGTGATGCATTCTAGGAGTTCTAGGCACTGGGGACGTAACTGCAGCCCTTCACCCACACAGTGGAGAGTAGGTCTCTGAGGAGCACTACTCACGGGGTCATATTGAGTAAACTCTTTGAATGCAATGCACCTGAACAGGGAGCGAGGCCAGGCCCTTCCAGTCTGAGTGATGGTCTGAGGGCTCTGACTTCACTCCTCACCACTTGGGTCACAGAACTTCACCAAGCAACAAGTACCTGGTGTGAGACTGAGCACTGACTGAGGAGCCAGGATGCTTGGCTTCAGCAGTCTCATTTGTAGGAAGTGTGGATCCTACTCAGACATCAGGGAAAACAGAAATGATTACTTTGTTTCAGCAACCTTATCATAAACAAGTGTATTATATCTTCAACACAAGACAGTCCACATAGTGATTTTTGACTTTTATTAAATTCAGAGCAGCCAGCATTTGTGCAGTCCTCACTCTGTGCCAGACACTGGTCTTGGATCTGTAGGAATAAAAGAGATCCTGGCATACATCTAATATGCAAAACAATCCCAGCCCAGCCTCAGTGGTACAGGAGTACAGGACAGATGGCATAGTAGTTATGTCGTGGACTCCCACATGGCCAACTGCAGTTCAAGTCTTAGACCAGGTGGCTCAAAACTCACACCGGGAACATGTGCGTGTGTGCCTAAGATCCTGGGAGGAGAATGGAGGAGAGGGGACTGTGGTGTGGTCATCCCCCTAGGGAGTGGTTTCTCCCTTTCCTTCTCACTGTATCTGTCTCTGTCTCTCTCTCTCTCCCCCCAGTGAGCACATGTGCTCTATAAAGACCTCTACAAAAAAAAAAAAGAGAGAAAAAGAAAAAAAAAATCTTTGTCTTCTGTCTTCAAGGAGCTTATACTCTATGGAGAATGGAAGAGATTTTCAGAGCATTGCATATGAAGCAGAGAAGATGCTTCTATCTTACGTGTTTTTAAATATATAAATCATTAAAAAAATTAAAAGAGGAGGACTTCAGGTGGAATGGTGTTTGAAGCACTGGACTCCCAGTTGGCTCACTGTGGTTCAAGTCCTGGACCTGACAACTTGACTTCTTAACTTCATCTCTCTCTTTCTCTCTCTCTCTCTCTCTCTCTCTCTCTCTCTCTCTCTGTGTGTGTGTGTGTTTGTGGTAAACACACATGCTTTGTAGCAAATTAAATTAATAAATAATAATAACAATAAACAATGAAATAAATGTTTTTCAAAAGAGAAAAAGAAAAAACAGTTCTGAGATACCTTTGATTTTCAGAACATGAAAATTAAATGTTGTTTTTTTGTATAGAGAACCTCTACTGCAATTAAAATAGGATATAAAAAAGCTATCTATTGTTGCCAAGGTTTATTAGTTAAAATCATTTTTGCCAAAATGTGTTTGCCAAGACGACAGGAGGTGTTTCCTACAGCAAAGGAGAGGTGAATGAGAGGGTGAGGGTGTTGAACAGTCCCGAGTAATTATTGCGTCCACTTAGGCTCTGCAGCTGTCTATCTGGGCCTTTGCTTATGATACAGTAAATCATAATAAACAGTCAGAAGACAGAAATAGCAACACTCACCTTATCATGCCACAGAGATGTTATATTCTTTCTGTCAACAATGCAGTGCAAAGGTTCAGGGAGAGTGAGAAGTCTGACCTGAAGCGATTTTTCCACCACTCATCATTTTGACAGTTACACGAAATCCAGAGAAGGGATTTTCTTGTCTAATTATTTCTAACCTTAAAGTTCAGGGAGTTAATCTTTCTCGAGATTAGGATGCACTAAATACATCCTGAGGAAAGGGTGCAGGACATTTTCTGCAAACACCGTCCAGGAGATGTGAACTCTTCCCTTTATTTGGTATCCCAGAGGAAGGGGCAGGAGGGACGAGGAGGCGAGTCGGTCATCTCAGCTCAGAACCAAGTGCTTGAGTAAGCGCTTTAGGGTCGGTCCTCCAGGGAACATCATTGCTTCCATCCTGATCAGAGAAGTCAGCCCAGCCCACATCTGAGCCAGTGGTTACCCAAGCCCAGAGAATTATAAACCCCTCAGAACTGCTTTCTTGTGATGTATTAACTTTTTTTTTTAAGGTTCTTCCCACGGGATGCATGGGCTTGCTGGAGAGAGACATAAAGAGACAGAGAGAGGGAAAGTGAGAAATCAATCCCCTAGGTAGAGGGGTGTCCACACCACAATCGCTTCTCCTCCATTCTCTTCTTGGGATTTTGGGAAGCATGCACACATATGCACCTGGACAGATTTTCAAGCCAATGAGTGCAGGATTCCAACAGTGGTCCACTATGTGGGAATTCAGTGCCTTAACCACTATGCCACCTGATGTCCCCAATGGTGTTATTCCGATGTTAATACTATTAAGTGGAAGAGCTCATTCCTCCAAAGATACTTAAAGTTAATGCAAAAAAGGACTTTAGAAGTATATATTTTGGTGAACTTTAAAGATCAGAAAAATCCTTCGAAAATCCCCCTGAAGGGATAAATATGCAGATTTTCAAATTTTTTCCCCTCTCTTGATGATTCTCACATGCTTTTATTTCTGAGGGGTGTTGCATACAAATCAGATTTGTCCTGTTAGGACTTCATGATCTCCTGCTGCTTATATCCCAGCAGCAGTGCCTGTGATCTGCTGTGTGGACACCTTAATGAGTTGCTGCAGAGAGATCATTTTAGGCCCTGCACAGAGACCTGCTCCCACACAGCAATCAGCACAGGGCTGTCACACAAATTACACGGAGACAGAGACTGCTCCCCATCTGGAAGCCCAGCGGCTCTTTACACAGGCATTACCTGACCTTAGGGCCCTCGAGGGAAGGGATTTCCATTCTCTTCTGTCACTCACTATTTCTGAGCATTCAAAAACAAGAAAATAAAGTACTCCTTGTTTCACACATAGATTCAATTCCAAAAGCTATAATTAAGAATCTTTCCCCACCCCCAATCTCATCCTCGGTGGAGCTAGAGGCCAGCTGCATGCCATATGTGGGTGGGAACCCCAACTACTTGTAAGAATTTGGGATGATTTTTTATTGTCCTTAGAATCCCTTGCCTCTTCGATACTCGTATACTTTTGTATGTTCTGTGCATTCTGTGTTCCATGTCCACTCCGGGACTATTTGCTGTAAGGTCTTTGGCAAGCCGGTAAACCTAGGTGCCTTAGGTGCCTCAGTTGTCCATGTGAGAGTAGGCAGAGAGCTACACGGAATGATCTCGAGATCCCCAGCAATCTACCTGATTGTGATTCAGTGACTCCTCATATTCCAGGGAGTGTTTTTCAATGCTTTGTTGGAAATTGTTGAGTCACACTGGAATTAACTGTAATTATAAGAGGAGGTTGGAGGGTAATGATCTTGCCGAGAGTAAAACTGAACGGAGGAATGTGGAGGAGGAATGTGAGGAAGTGTGGGATGGGAAAGCCATAATCAGATGTGTGGAGATGGCCTGTCCAAGGCCCACACACAAGATCAGACTTATAATCCCCAGGCCGCCCAGGAACGATCGGAAATGCAATTCTTCCCAGAAGAGCTGCCGGCCATTTGTTTGGCAGAAGCTTCAGAATAGTGATGACGATGATGGTTTGCACAGGCCCTCAGTGAGTCAGCACCGGCAGGGTGCTGAGGAGTTTGGGGAGGCACAGATGGCCAGTGTGACCGTTGGGGACTGTTAGGCTGATGAACACCAGGACACATGCCAGAAGAATTGCTTTAGGTATACATGAGCAAAATGTCTTCCTAAAACTACACGTGGAAACCCTCATCAGCACATTAGCAGAATTGAAGGGAGGGTCTTGGCCTGGGACACCCCAGGGGTAAGGATTTGTCCACTGTTAATAAGGTCACAGACAATTGCAGACACTCTCATATAAAGGACACCAGCAACTCCCAAGAGAAAAAAGATCCATAGCAAAGGAGGATCAAGGACTTTGGAGTTTTCTTTGAATAGTCTGAGCTCAGATTTAAGGGAATATCCAATATGGATGATCTGAAGGCTGGATGAATTATTCCAAAATAGCCTCTCATCCTTCCTGTCTGTTGGAGGTGGATTCTCACAGGGTCTCCTGCTAAACAGATGGGCAGCTCTTGGAGGACTAGCAGGCTTCATCCTTTGGCCTGACTTGGAGCACTTTCCAGGCTGTCTCTGGGAAAGCTGTCTCTCAAATCACCCTGGGTCTCCCTAGATACCAGGTGATCTGACTGCAGAGTAGCTGGGGGTCAGAGGGCTAAAAGGCTGGAATGCCCTTAGATAACACAGAACACGACCTGCCCAGTTTCCACTCCGGTGAGAAAGTATCACTTAGGAGTTTGTAAATTCATATTTTATTATGTATAAAAGGCTGATCACAATCCGTTAAAAATAAATAAATAAAAAGAACTCGAAGAGTACCTACTGATACTGATGAAACTGTTAAGTGTCTCTTTCTCTGTTGTGTTTAACACTGCCCTTTCCATTCTCAGCTCAGAGGTAATCATTTAAAAATGGTTCTGGTTTTAGGTCGTCTATACTATAGAACTAGCCCACACATGTCTACACTTCTGGCCTACTCGACTTCAAATAATACATACCAGTTTCCTATAATGAAAAGTGAAATTTAGCATGCATATCCTATTTCATCCTATATGCATTTAACCTTCCAATTTTTTTTTTTAAGTTACCTTCTTGGGGCCAGGAGGGGTCATGGTGGTTAAGGCAATGGAATCACACATGGACAACCATGGTTCGAGTCCTGGACCTGGCCGCTTGCTTTCTCACTTTCCCTTTCTCTCTCTGGTCAAATGGAAAAATAATAATAAAAATTAAGTAAATAAATAAGTAAATATTTTACAAGTTCCTTTCTTAATTTATTTTATGAGAGAGAGATCCCAGCAAAGTCTTGTCCTGCCTTGATCTGCCCAGCCAGAATCATGGTCATGCCAGAGGCACAACCTGCAAGTTCAAGTCTACCTGAAATCCAAACGCCAGACCTTTCCATACGGCTCCAGGACCACGCAACAGCACCTTACCTCTGTCACTGCTGCTGGGCCCACTTCCCCAATTTTCATTAAATTCATTTTTAAAGATATATAAATGTTAAGTGCCTAATTTTAAATAATATTTATAAGTTCTTATTTCTTGATTCATCAACTTTTAACATTATTGACCTATTTCCCCATGCTGTAGAAGAAGCAAACACGTCACGGTCACTGACTTCGGCCTCTTTCCTTCCTCCTCCCAACTTGTGGGCTGATAAACATCATTATCTAGACTTGTAACCTTTGCACCCTGTTCTGTAATTTTTGTTTGTTTGTTTGTTTGTTTGTTTGCTTTCTATAGGGCACATGGGCTTGCCTGAGAGAGAATAGAGAGGAACAGAGAGAGGGGGAAAGTGAAAAATTAACCCCAGATGGGATGGCCATGCTGCAATCCCATCTCCTCAATTCTCCTCTCTGGATTTTGGGCACACATGCACATGCTCTCAGCGTGATTTTCAAACCACCAGGTCTCTGACTTGAACTGGGGAGTCAGCCATGTAGGATCCAGCACCTTAAATATAACACCACCTGCTGGCCCCATCTGTTCTGTAATTGTTTATTTGTTTGTTTTTAATGGCCAGATGGTACAGATGCTTGCCAGAGAGAGAGGAAGAGAGAAAGCATCCCTCAGTGGGGCATGGTGAGACCAAAATCTCTTCTCTTTCATTTGTCCATCCTGTTGGGATTGGGGGAATGAGCACACATACCAGTGTGTTTTTCAAGCGACCAGGGCTAGAATGCAAATCACTGTGGGCCATATGGGATCCAGTTCCCTTGACCCTTAGGCTATCGGCCTGGTCCCTGTTCTGTAATTTTAAGCTAGTTTTGTCCACTTTATGTATAACCTGACTTTAAAAATTTAAAACCAATTAGAGATTTTTATAATACCAAGACTATATAAGGGGATCAGCAGATGACATAATGGTTACGTTGTTGGACTTACACATAGTCATCCATGGTTAGAGTCCCGAATACAGTGACTTAAATTCATGGCAGGTGCATGTGTATGCGTGCCCAAAATCCTGAGAGGAGAATGGAGGAAAAAGGGTTGTGGCATGGTCAGCCTCCTGAAGGTTGATTTCTTGCTTTCTGTCTCTCTCTGTCTCTCCGGTAAGCACATGTACTCTATAGCAAAAATCTCTCTCAAAAGAAAACAAAAAGATTATATAAGTATTAATTCCAGAATAAAGAAGTATGTTCAGTCCATAAAGATAGAAAGTGATTTTATGTTACAAAAAAATTCATCCAATAAAAGATTAAAAAATTAATTTCTTTTACTAATATCCCTCCTGTTTTTGCAAGTCATGTCATATTTCAGTTTACTTCATCTTATTATGACTTCTAAATTGATTTTTGTTCTCTTTATTCTATGAATAGAGTAACCATAGAAAGGGATTTTTTTTTCCCTTTTACTCACGTGTTCTGTGATTGACTGACAAAAGACAGGTTAATGGAGAAAAGTCATGTGAATTTTATTTAATGTTATTATTTTAGTTATTACATGCACGAAATCCTTCAAAGAAAATGATCCAAAGAAGCAGTTAATCTCAGAGACCTTTATACCATTTTGACAGAGGGAGATAAACTGTGGAGAAGTGACAAGGCAATCGAAAAGGAGTTTGAGCTTCTAGAAGTGGTAAATTGTGGGAAGAGGGACATTAATGGAAGATAAAGGTTACTCAGTTTGTTTATTCAGATTCACCTTAGTGCTATCACCAATTCCAGTGACAAAGGTGGTTCTTCCCTTCCTGGTACAAGAGAGGGAGACGCCTTTACAAAGGAAATGTATGCCCTACTTTTAGCCAAATGGAGAAAGACAGAGAGCTTTCTCTTAATTGCCTTCAGCTCAAAATATTCACTATGAGGGCTAGCAGGTGGCGTGGAGGTTAAAGTGGCTGGATCCCACATGGCCACCTGTATTATTTGAGTGCCTTGAAAAACATGCCAGATGCATGTGTGTGCATGTGCAAAATCCAGAAAGGAGAATGGAGGAGAAGGGATTATGGCATGGTCATCCTTTGGGGGTGATTTCTCACTTTCTCTTTTTCTTTCTCTCTGTCTCTGGTAAGTGCATATGGCCTAAAGCAAAAACTACAAAATGAAAATAAAAATTAATCACTATGCTAAAGCAGCATATTTTGGGATGGCACATTCTGATTCCCTTTAACCAGTTTACACACCTAAGATCTTTCACATTGTTAAACGTATTTTTCAATCCATGTTCTTCTTAAAGGCTTTCTTTCATAACTAGCTCCTATCTTTTCTGTTTTGATTTGTGCCAGTTGCTTTCTAGATCCCTCCTTTTTTTTTTTTTTTTAGCTGACCACCTGAAATTTCTTTCATTTGATTCTTCAGTTTTTTCTGTTTATTGGATTTATTTTTCCTTTTACTGCTTTACATCTGACATCATACTAGGAAATGTAATAAATAGGGAAAAACTTTCTGAGTCATTAAATAAGTTATTTGGCCTTCATTCTCACATAGCACTTTCGCCTGCTATAGAATTTATGTGCAAGATAATTTCTCTGATTAACTTTTAAGTCTTGCTGCTCTCTCCTCTGGCATCAATATTATTAATGAAAAGTGTGATGACAAGCTTATACTTGTTATTCTGTTCATTTTCCCTGCAAGCTTTATGCTAGGAATTTTTACACGTCAACAGAATATTTCTTGGTACATGGTGTTTTCCACCTAAAAAGTATTTTTTAACTTTAGTTGAGAGAAATTGTCTTTTATTATTTAATTTCCTTCTTTATTTTTCCCTTTTACCTTCACTCTCTTCTCAGATGTGCATATTAATTGCTTTCTAAATCTATTCTTTATCTCAGAGTTTCTCGTATTTTCCCTTTCTGTCATTCTTTACATTCTGAGTTATTCTCTCAACTTAATCTTCCAGATTACTAATTTTATTTTCAGTTATACAAATGATTCAATTCTATTCACTACAAAATATTTATTTGGGGATATGATGTTAAATTTTTCAAAACCTGTATTATATTCTCTGCTTGCTTCTTTTCCATAGCAGCCTATTTATATTTATGAATACGCTATCTCTTTATATCTCTGAGAAGAATAAGTCAACATCTGATGTCTTCTTACTTTCTTTTATCTGTTTATCCTGTAGTCAGTTGTTCTTTCATACATCTTAGTATTTTTGTTTTACCAAAAATAATGGTCACCTTGGTTGATTGGTAGTAACTTTTTTTTTTCCCAAGGTTTTTGCCTTAGAGTACATACACTTGCTGGAGAGAGACAGTGAGAGGGAAACTGAGAGATCACCCTCCAGGGAGGATGGCCATGCCTCAATCCCTTTTCTATTCTACTCCCGGGGTTTTGGGCATGCACACACATGCATCCAGTATGATTTTCAAGCTGCTAGGTTCAGGACTCGAGCCACTGTTGGTCATGTGGGAGTCCAGCACCTAAACCACCACATCACCTGTAGGCCCTAACTGGTAATAACTTTTAATAAAAAGCATGTTGATTGATCCGCTTAGGTAGTTGGCCAACATCTTTTGCATTTTGGAGAAAGAATTTACCCATAAGCCCCAATGACAAACTTTACCTTCTCAGTGTGTGAGTGGTCAGGTCAGAGACCTTCTTTTTAGAATATGTGGACAGTTGACTTCCACCCTCATCACCCATTACAGGAGGCCTTTACCTTGGCTGGTGAAAATCGGTAGTGCATTTACTCCCGAATGGACCTGCCTTTCCCTTCCTCCTTTGTGAAGGTGCATGGAAGGTCTAGAGCTATCTCGGACTGTGTGCCACACTGCAGACCTTCCCCCAGGAAGACATTCTGCTCTGGAGTTTGAGCACATCCTTTGTCTCTGGCAGAGAACAGAACAAATGCTGTAGCCAGCTTCTCCCAAACCTGGGAGTTGAGGAGGCACCCAAGCCAGGATTTCACAGGGCATTTTCTGATTCCTTGGCACTCCTAGTGTAACCTCAGGCCCCACCTCAGACCTACTGAATCTGAATCTGAAATATTTTTCTATTTTGTTTTATAATTTATTTACCTTTAATTGTTGCACATCTTCGAGGGGTATGAATCTGTATTTTAGCAGTCCACACTGATTTCGAAGTACATTGAAGTCTGAGAAGGACAACTCAACCATTCTTGCTCTAGCCCCATAAGTGTCTGCTGTCCATCTTTGATGTTTCTGAGTTTGGGACCTCTGGGCTCTGTGAGAAGATCCCACAACCTTTCACCCTCTATGCCTTCTCCTGGCTTTATTATGGTCCAGTTCCCTTTTTTGACACATAAATATTTCTGATTTATGAAACAATACAGTGACTACTCATGTGTTGCATCATCTAGCTTAGAAATAAAACTCTACAAATATAATTGCAACCCTGTGAACATCCTTTCCTGATTTTCTTCATCATCAGTTCAGAGTGCAGCCTGGTAGAGGCATGGCAGCCCCTACACCACTGATGCCCAGTCTGGTAGTACTCTGTCATACATAGGCACAGACCAGAATAGCACCTTCAGCTGGTGTGGGAAACTTAGACAGCATGGATGGCCTAGGAAGAGCAAGGTCTTATATCTATATGCACCCATCCAAGGGACAGAACAGACTGAAAAAGGATGGACTCGGATGCGAGGTCACTAGAGGCAATGTTCACAGCAACGGAGACCTGGGACAGTATTAGAGTGGAAGAATAGCACTGGTAAAATACACACTAATGAGATTGTCTTATGAACCTACATGGTGCTTCTACTAATCCAAAGAGACAGAAACAGAGAAAACAATGTCTGCGAGCAGGTGGGCCCTTTCACTGGCAAGATCCAGAGTCAGGTGTGCAGGGCTGGCTCTGAGTCTTAGAGAGAACAGTGTCCTAGGCAGAATACAAGTGGCAGGTAGGTTTGCAAGTAAAGGGAGCAAGGAAAGTCAGTTGCCAGAATTTGGAGTCAGGATATGGTTTAGGCCTCAGGAATGAGAATGATGTTGGGCCAGATCACAAGAGCAAAAATGCAGAGGCCTACAGATTGGCACTGCTGAAATTCCTCCTGAGCTCAGAACCAGCTCTGGATTAAACTGATCAAGGTCAAGGAGGCTGAGCTTAGGGGGGAAGGGGGCAAGGAAAGGAAAGAGAAGAATTAGAAGCCAGGAGTCAATGTAATCCAATGCCATCACCTGATCCCAAGGGGCTGGCTTATATTTCTCAGCATTTGCAAACAAGTCAATATATCTGAAATCCTAAGCAAAATTCTAAAGCTTAGTCTGCTCCATTCCACATCATCCAACCACAAATACATACCAACCAGGCAATCAGTACTCCTGAGCACCAGGGAGACTTCATTTCATCTCCAGAACTTGTTTTGAGCACCTTCTGTGTGCAAGCACTATACTGTGAATTGAGATTTCTGAGGGGAGGGACCTGGCCTTGGGCTTCAATAATTCCTGTTGTTATAGAGTCAGACAAGCAAACATCACTTCCAGCAGTGCGGAAAGGGCTGTGGGAGCTCCTAGGTTGCAATGCTGAGTAGACCAGTCAGGATGGGAGAGGAGAGGAGAGGCAAAGCAGAAAGGAGCCTTGGCAGGAAGACCCACTCACCCCCAATATGCCATGATACATGCCAAAAGTCACAAGTACTGTGTTGCTTCCAGAGCACCATCCAAGGAAGTATGGATGGGCAAAAGATTGTGGGTTTTGCAGTCTGAGAGCCCTGGGTTCAAATCCTACCTCTGTCCCATACAATTTGTATGACTTTATGTATGCTTTCTTTTTTTTTTTTTTTTTGGGGAAGTTTTGAGAGACATAGAGACAGAAAGCGAGAAATCACCCCCCAGGGGGGATGGTCACGCCGCAATCCCTTCTCCTCCATTCTCCTCTCGGGATCCTGGGCACGCACGCACACGCGCCCGGCGTGAGTTTTAAGCCACCGGGTCCGGGACGTGAACCGCGGTCAACTACGTGGGAGTCCAGCGACATAGCCATTACGCTAACTGCTGGTTCCCTATGTATGCTTTCTTAATCTCTGTAAACCTCTGTTTTCTCCAATAATCCTTTGGGCAACCCAGAAAAACAACATTAGAAATAAGTTCATTGCTTAATAAGACATCTATACTTCTAAGAGTATAGGGACAAGGAGGAATAAAGGACAACTCAAAAAAGTGACAGATGCCATGCTTGTTACAAATTGCTTGATATTTACTACTCCTTTTAGGATTAATAAATTGTAAGGTTTTTTAGATATATAAAGTAAGAATTTGAATTGATTAGACTCTACAGTAGGAATGGATCAAAGTATTTTCTCTTTTTATTTCAAGTTCCCCTGAAAGTAGTACTTTATTTTTCTTTGTCCTACACAAATATATTTAGCAGGACCAACCACGTAGGCCTTCTCTGACAAATTCAGTAGGCATCCACCACGCCTTATGTGATAGGTATAGCCAATTGCTGTGGCTATTGTATAGCCATTAGGCATGCTGGTGGCTAATGAATGAGCAGACCAGCTCCACAATTGGCCCAATAGTAAAAAGTTAGAGTTCCTGTTTGGCTTCATAGACTTTCTTAAAAACCATAGGCTTACAAATAAAAATATCAGATTATCTGGGGATTCTCAAGAATTCAATCAAAATGATGAAGAAAATAAAAATAAAAGACAACATGAGAGAAGCCAGATGATTGTTTGGCCTCCTCGTTGTGCCTTCTGAGTCAGAAGTCTTCTCTGATCCACACTGAAAATATACAGGATCTCTTTACCAGAGGGTAAAAAATACTAACCCCCAAGGAAAAACTAGAGATAACTTTCTGTCGTCGAGACGTGACTGGAATTTAAATCATTATTTTCATTCACCACATTGGACAGCTAATTTTCTGCAGCTAGACATGGATGTAATACCTTCGCCACGGGCAAAGATCAATGTTTAACGGTGATGGTTTTGATTTCAGTGAAGAACTCATAAGAGTCCTTGGCTCCTTCTCTACCTATCCCAGAACTCTTCATCCCCCCAAAAGGAAGATTCAGCTCTCTGATGAGCCAGCAGTTGGTCCACACCAGGCCTGACTGCAAACCCTTAGCCACTCGGTGGATGCGTCCCACGTTGCTGGACCACACTGTAGCTGCCAGCCCATATTTGACGTTGTTGGCCCTTTTAATCACTTCCTCTTCATTATCAAAGGGGACGACACACGTCACTGGGCCAAATATCTCTTCCTTCATGCAGCAGGATTCATCCGTAATGTTTGTTATCACTGTGGGAAGCATGAAGTAGCCTGCCCGATTTTTAGGGGGAAGATCCAACGTATCCACTCCCTCACCACAAAGAATTTGGGCCCCTTCAGCACGAGCTTTCTTGATATAACTTCTGACCTGGGTGGGTAAAAACATAATTAGCAACATCTTACCACTGGCCTTACACAAATCAGCAGAAAATTCAGTATTTTTTATCGTTCAAATGAGTACAAGCTCATTACTAAGAAATCTGGGGTTGATTATCTTACCATTCAGCTGCTAAGCCTGAGGGAAGAGGTGTTCAACCATCATTTGGGCACTCAGCCCTCACACAGAGGAAAGGGGAGTAATTTGTTTAATGTTTAAGTGCCAGGCACTCAGATAAGTGCTTTTCATACATTCTTACTGGAGTCTCTCCAAACTCTATTAGCTATTTTTATCTGTTATTATTCCCTATTTGCTGATGATAAAATTGAGCCTCAGAAAGTGTAAATGGTCCATACAGCTAACAGTAAAGTCAGAATTCACACTCAGGTATATTTTGTCGTTAAATACACAAAAGAGTATTTCTCTCCTTTGGGGGGGGGCGGGGGACTGCATTTATTTCAGAAAATGCAGAGTGAATAATGTGTAAGACTTAGTTGAAAAACAGGAAACTTTTCAATATTTGTTCTCAGCTGAGCTTCCAGAATTTATTTCTAGTCTCATTACTCTGAAAGTATATCTAGGTAATATAGTATAGCTAGATATAATAGGAAATAAATTATGTAATAACAGTGACTTAGAGACAATAATGGACATCGATTAATAATGACTGTAGAAATAACTCATACTAATGATATGACAGGGGTCTTCAAAAAGTTCATAAAAAATGGAATTAAAGTACAAGTTTATTTTGGTGCAAAACATTTTGAAATCCTTGCATAATGTTTCCTAATACACATTTTTCATGAACTTTCATACAGTTCACACGAGTGCATATTTATATGTGGAAATATTAAAATTACAATGATATACTTTTCTACCTCTGAAAAGCATTATAAGCATAAGAAAAGTGGGAAAATAGTCCTAAAAATTGGAAGTATCAAACAGCAGTCAAGTAGTAAACCAAAGGCAGGATACATTTGAAATGATGTTTGAATCCTACTTATTTATCTGCTTGAGAATCCTGCCTCACTACTAGATTAGGGTTCCATTGCAGATCTATATTTAATGCAGAGCTTTAAGTTTATTTATCATGTAAAACGAAGATGCTATTCTAGTGTTAATTTTGCTTCCAGTTTGTAGAACACTTAAGCAATGGAGTTGAAGATTTTTTTTTTTTTTTTTTTGGAGAGGTTGTTCACTATAGGGCACGTGTGCTCGCCAGACAGACAGAGAGAGACATAGAGACAGAAAGCGAGAAATCACCCCCCAGGGAGGATGGTCACGCCGCAATCCCTTCTCCTCCATTCTCCTCTCAGGATCTTGGGCATGCACCACACGCATCCGGCGTGAGTTTTAAGCCACCAGGTCCGGGACGTGTACCGCGGTCGACTATGTGGGAGTCCAGCGACATAGCCATTCCGCTAACTGCTGGTTCCCAAGACTTTTTAATAAGTAGAACATCTGGTACAGATTGATACATGCAATGTGCAAAAAGTTTATGGAAAATATATATTATGAGAAAACTATACACGGGTTTCAAATTTTTTCTTTTTTTGAGAGGTTTTTGCTATAGGGCGTGTGCCCTCACTGAAGAGACAGAGAAACTGAAAGTGAGAAATCACCCCCTGGACGGATGGCTATGCCACAGTCCCTTCTCCTCCATTCTCCCCTCGGGATTTTGGGCACACAAGCACATGCACCTGGAGTGAGGTTTAATCCACTGGGTCCTTGACTCTAACCACAGTCAACTACATGGGAGTCCAGCAATGTAAACATTGTGCCATCTGCTGGTCTGGGTTTCAAATATTCTTGTGACAAAATAAACTCATACTTTAATTCCATTTTTTTGTGAACTTTTGAAGTCTGCTCCAGTAAACCTCCTCCCCAACATCCATGATGATTTCAAAGCTTTTCCAGAACCTTCTCTATTCTAGTTGGTGAGGATAGACTGATGTAAATCTGTTTTTCTCTTTCCCCCTATTTTCTTGCTCCTTTTGAAACAATCCAACCACATTAATATTTTTAAAGAATTATCTATTTAATTTTGTTATTTTTATTTTTAAATTTGACCAGAGAGAGAAAAAAAATAAGGAAAAGTGAGAAAGCAAGCTACCAAGTCCAGACCTCGAACCACAAGGTTCCCAACCTGTGAGAGTCCAGCACCTTAACCACCACGCCACCTGCCAGCACCCCCATATTAGTTATTAAATAAAAGATGCCCAAGGCCAGCATGGTGGTTAAGGTGCTGGATTCCCAAATGGTCAACCACAGTTCAAGTCCAAAAACTAGTAGCTTGTGTTCTTATTTTCTCTAACTCTCTCTTGTCTCTCTCTGGTGAGTACACATGCCCTATAGCAAATTTAAAATAATAATAATAATAAATCAAATTAAGTAAATTATTTTTAAACAAGCCAAAAAATATTCCCAAAGGGGGCACCCTGTATGAGACTGGACATAAGAATAGTAAAGCGTTGGAGGGAGCTGGCAGGTGGCGTGGTGGTTAAGGATGCTGGACTCCTACATGGCCAACTGCAGTTTGAGTCCTGGACCTGGCGACTTGCTTTCTCACTTTCTCTCTCTCTCGCTCTCGCTCTCGCTCTAGTTCTTGCTCTCATTCTGTCTGTCTCTTATCAAATTAAAAATAAATAAATAAGTAAAATTAAATAAAATAATTCTTTAAAAAACAAAGAAATAGTAAAGCATTTGAGTTTACTGAGCCTTGAGAGGTATGCGGACTTAGAATATAAGATATAACTGCTAACATCTTTCAATTTTTAGGGAATCGAGAAGACTCTCCCACAGACTGGCTGGAATTTTTTGGCCTGTAAACTAACTTACATATTTTTGGGCCGTGGCACAAAAGATTGTTGTCCTAGACATCTAAGTAGATTTGGACTAAATAATCGTGTGTTAACCAGTATAAGGCCTTGAGAATGAAAGATTAGCTGAAAACTAAGAGAACTGGATGAAACCTGGCCCCAGCTCTCTGGGTGAATGAAGTGTATGAAGACTCAGTTATGTTCCCCACATACCTGTCTGAAGAAATCACTCAAGGACATCTTAACAAAAAATTCATTGACCCGCTGACATAAAGTCGAAGTCCCCTGAATTACCGTAGACTGTGGACTGCTCATTTAATCCCACCTCCTGCTTGTAGCTATGCTACTAACACATATGTGGAAATATGAAAAGCCAACTAGAAACTCATGCTGTTTTTATGAAACAGTGTGTGAGTTCTTAAGAAAAAGCAAACTTTTGTTATTCTCCTTTTTCCCAATTTTCCCTACTAAAAACCTTTCTGGGACTTGCAGGTGACATAGAGGTTAAGGGCACTGGACTCCCACATGGCTGACCATGTTTCAAGTCCCGGACTTGATAGCTTGATTTCTTACTTTCTCTCTCTCTCTGCCCCCTCAGGTCAAATTTAAAAATAAATATAAATAAATAAATAAAGTTAAATAAACTAAGAAACAAAAACCAAATCTTTCTTCTGGGCCAGCAGATGGTGCAGGGGCTAAAGCGCCGGACTCCCACATGGCCGACCACAGACTAGAACTGGTAACTTGCTTTCTCACTTTCCCTTATAAGTGCACATGGCCTACAGCAAAATTAAAAATGATAATAATAAATAAAATTAAATAAACAATTCTAAAAAAAAAAACTTAACAAACAAAACCCTTCCTTTTGTGGAGGGCAAGTGTAGATCCAGTAACTACATAGGAAAAGGTGGATAGTAGGGGTTGACAGGGAGGGCCTCAGGGAAAAAACATTTAATGAATACAAGAATGTCAAGTTACCTGTTGAAAATGGTATATATGTAATATCTGTGACTTGACTGACATGCACACATGCATGCTTAGAAAAACCATATTGGGGCTGGCAGGCCATGTGGGGTGCTGGACTCCCACATGGCTGACCACAGTTCAAATCCTGGACCTGGAGGTTGCTTTCTTACTTTCCCTCTCTTTGTCTCTTCTGGTCAAATAAATAAATAAATAAAATTAGATGAATAATCCTTTTAAAATAAAAATCATTTTGTACACTGTAAAGATATACAATGATTGAATGTAAAACAAAACAAAACCCAACCTCTGCCATATTGGAGCATCAGTTACAGTCTTCCGAAGTATCTGCTCTTGGGTGGCCTATCCTCGTGCTTTAATTTGAATAAATCTCAGGGCCAGCGGGTGGCATGGTGGTTAAGGGTGCTGGACTCCCACATGGCTGACCCCATGGTTCAAGTCCTGGACCTGGAGATTTGTTCTCTCACTCTCTTTTTCTCATGCTATCCCTCTCTGATCAAAGGTAAGTAAATAAGTAAGTAAATAAATAAAGTTAAATAAAACAATTTATTAAAAAATTGAATAAATCTCTTTGTTTGCCTGACAAGCTTGGACCAGGCTTCTAGCTTTCAGACACTTTTTATGACATCTGTGAACAGGGGACATCAAGGTGATGATTTTCAGAGGCTCTGCTTGGAATACAGGAGCCCAGGACTTTAGTTCTTGATTCAGAACAGTGCCAGGAGGGAGCTGGCTTTAGATGAGCACATGTAAGTGAGATTATGTGATTTCTCTCCAAGAAGCTCTTAGCCAATAAAATCTGAAGGGAAATGTCAGCTTTCAAATTGTGAACTTACTCAAATATTTAATACATAAAGGAACTCACACTAAATTGAATTTATTTTCTAGAGAAAGTAGGCCAGATGATAGAATAATACGCTACCCTCAAGGAATGAGGTTTCCAATAAAATTTGAAAAACAACCTGTAACTAGAACCATGCTTTAAGTGCACAAAATTATTATTATTATTAAACTTTTTTAAGGGGAAAGAATAGTTAATACTTAGTAATTTGGGACATAAAATCAGAACACAGAGGTTAAAAAGAATAAACTCAGGAGCCAACTGTGTTTGAGTCTCAGTTCTGCACTTACTAGCTGAGGGCTTTGAAATGTCTTATGCTTCAATTTCCTCCAGTGACAAATAGGAATAACACTCACTTATTCACAGTGTTCTTAAAAGGTTGAAATAAAATTGTGTATGTAAAAAATTCATCATAATTCCTAGCACATAGTATGTCTTTTAAATATTGGCAGCTATTACTGGTGATGGGATGATGATGGTGCCCATGATACACTGTGTGATCTGACACACATCTCTGAAGAGACCCCAGAGATGTCCCTCATCTGTTTCGCTTTGCTTTGGCTTGGTTTTAAATTTGTATTAGGGCACATGCTCACGAGAAAGAGAAAGTGAGAAATCACCTCCCCAGGGGAATGGCCACGCTGCAATTCCTTCTCTTCCACTCTCCTCTCAGGATTTTGGGCATAAACGCACACATACCTGGAATGTTTTTCAAGCCACTAGGGTTCAGGACTCAGTTATGCTATCAGCCATGTGGGATATAGCCACCTAAATTACCATGCCATTGGGTGTCCCAGAGATGTCCCTTACTCTATATGTTGGGATTTTTCTCTGACAAAAGGGAATACAGAAATTCAAGAGTGGACCTTATTTAGGCCTAAAGGCTAGCCCTACTATGGGATCCATCCATGAATTTCCTCTGTGTTTCCTCCAGTCTCATCATTAACACTCAAGAATTCTCTTTCTCTAGTTATTGGCGTCTTCAGGTCAAAAACCAAGAAAACAAAACAAACCTATGAAAAAGCAAAGGAAGCCTTTTCTTTATTCCCTGAGGATAGAGTCATCTGTGGCTTACTGTGCATCCCCTGGGATCCCTGGGAATGTGGGAAGTCACACCCCTGTCTAGGAGCTCACTACCTCTGTAAGTCTCGAAGTGCATGGCACCATGTCCAGGGTCTGCCAGTGTTTCTAGCCTTAAAACAAGCAAATATCAGGACCAGCAGCTGGCATGATGGCTATGTCACTGGACTCCCACATAGTCGACTGCAGTTGGAGTCCCAGACCCCATGGCTTAAACTCACGCCAAGCACATGTGCATGCGTGCCAAAGACCCTGAGAGGAGAATGGAGGAGAAGGGATTGTGGCGTGGCCATTCCCCCTGGGGAGTGATTTCTCACTTTCTGTCTCTCAGTCTCTAACTGTCTGTCTGGCGAGCACAATAGAAAAAAACCCCCCAAAAAAAAAAAAAAAAAAGGAAACCTGTATGTGAGCAAGCCCATAGTGCAGCAGTTAAGTGCCATGTATAGGGAGCCAGATCCCACATGGCCCATCACAGTTCAAGTCCTGACCCAGGTGGCTTGAGGAACATGCTGGGCATATGCTGAGGAATGGAGAAATGAAGCAAAGAGGACTGTGATGTGACGCCCCACTTGGAGGTTGATTCCCGTCATCTCCAATACTGGTGAGCACATACACCCTCGGCACCCTCTGGCAATTAAAAAAAAATAAATCTGGGCATGGGGCTCACCCAGGCCATAGTCCTAGCTACTTGGGAGGCTGAGACAGAAGGAAAGACATGGTAAGACCCGGTCTAAATAAATACATAAATAATGATTGAGTGTGTGTGTGTGTGTGTTTTGGTGTGATGTGTAATATCAGTACTAAGTTGAGGCAAAGCTATTACTTTAGGTAGATGTGAGGGATGAAAATAGTTGGAAAGATATTAGGAGCTCTGACACAAGACTCTTCTCCAGGAGTTACTGTGACCGAGCACAGCAAAGCATCCTCTGTCCCTGCTTCCCTGAGCATACCTCTTAGACCTGGCCAAGATGAGGTGAATCTGAGGGAAACCAAGCTCCAAGGTCTTAGTCTAGACGTAGATAAGAACTTGGTTGCTTGTTTGCTGAAAGCTACAAGGGGAGCTGAGCTGTGGTAGGAGACCAGCAGAGAGCCTCCAGAGTCCTCAGGTAGGACATTCTTCCTACCTGTGTGCAAGTGCTACCGGTTCATGCACCTGCGAAATGAGATCTCTGCTACCAACTGCCCCCAAGTGAGTCTCAGTCTGCAGCCGCTAAGCTCCTGTGACTCACTTGGGCAGGAATATCATAAACCAATTCCAAGTAGGTAAGAATCAGTTACAGACCCCAGACACTGCTCCTCCATGAGACCCAGCCCCTGCCTGCTGGGGGTCAGTGTCACTGGGCCCTAGCCACCAACCTGCAAAAAGAAGGTAATTTGGCTCTTCTCAATGGAGTCACTCTCAGACACAGTGTTCTCTAGAGAATAAGTTTCCTGTTTTATACTGAAATATTTTTATACTGAAACTTGCTAAATTCTATGTTCATTTTATAAGTAATGAAGCCTATAGGAATCAGCAAAATGAAACAAAAGTTTGAAATTGAGGAAGACATATAAAAGCAATATGAGTGGTATTTTTAACTAAATATGGTTTTCTTTTTTCTTTCTTTTTTTTTTTAGGTTTTTGCTATAGGCACATGTGCTCACCAGAGAGAGACAGATAGAGGAAAGTGAGAAATCCCCCCGTCAAGGAGGATGGCCATGCCACACTCCTTTCTCCTCCATTCTCCTCTGGGATTTTGTACATATATGCATGCACACATACCTGCTGTCCCCCCAACTAGAATATGTTTTTGTTTTGTTTTAAGAATGATCTATTTTAATATTATTTATTACTTGTTTCTTTTTTTTTCCTTTTTTTCCCCCTAATTTGACCAGAAAGAGAGAAAGGGGCAGTGAGAAAGCAAGCTGCCAGGTCTGGGACTCATACCAAGCCAGCCATGTGCCCCAACCACCACGCCACCTTCCAGCTTCCTAAAATTTGTTTTAATTATAATATTTTTATACTTTTCTTTTTAGAGAGATATTTGATATAGGGTGTTTGTGCTCACCAGAGAGACAGAAAGTGAGAAATCACCTTCCAGAGGGATGACCATGCAAAAATCCCTTCTCTTCCATTCTCCTCTTGGGATGTTGGGCACGCACGCACATGCACCCAGTATGAGTTTTAAGCCACTGGGTCAGGGACTTGAACTGTGGTCAACTAAATGGGAGTCCAGTGACATAACCATTCCACCATCTGCGGGTCCCAGAATTTTGATACTTTTTAATGTTGGTTCTTGAGAAAATGCGACAATATTGGAGAAACACTGACCTGCAAAAATTGCTTTGCTTGTGCATTTATGGTTATGTTGTAAAAATCTCAAATGAATTTGGACAATTTGGTTGTATTTTTTGAAATTTCTTAATTGGCATGAAAACGTTGGCTGTCTGTAATACTGAGGTATTGAACATTCATATTTAGCCAGAGGTGTTTAAGAAGCTATAATTCAATACTAAAGCTACCTGGAAAGCTGAAATAACCAATCTGGTACCAATGAAAAGATGAATAATTAAAGTGAAGTTTCAAACAAAACCTCAAAGGCTTATTAATGTCTGTATAGTCCCTTTGTCATCGTGCTACTAGGTAATTTATGCTTGTGTATTTCAACTGTTTTCTTGGAAAGAGACTGAGTTTTGTGTGTTTGTGTGCTTGTGTGATTATTTCGGGTTTCCTTTCAGAGAGTTGATGACAAGTCACTCTCTCATGGCAAGAGAGATGGCCAGGACCAGCATATTTGGGACCCATGTCCAGGTAGCTTAAGCCAAAGATCAAAATGAATAGAAGGACAATTTTTCTTTTTTCTTTCTTTTTTTTTTTTAGGTTTTTGCTATAGGCACATGTGCTCACCAGAGAGAGACAGATAGAGGAAAGTGAGAAATCCCCCCGTCAAGGAGGATGGCCATGCCACACTCCTTTCTCCTCCATTCTCCTCTGGGATTTTGTACATATATGCATGCACACATACCTGCTGTCCCCCCAACTAGAATATGTTTTTGTTTTGTTTTAAGAATGATCTATTTTAATATTATTTATTACTTGTTTCTTTTTTTTTCCTTTTTTCCCCCTAATTTGACCAGAAAGAGAGAAAGGGGAAGTGAGAAAGCAAGCTGCCAGGTCTGGGACTCATACCAAGCCAGCCATGTGCCCCAACCACCACGCCACCTTCCAGCTTCCTAAAATTTGTTTTAATTATAATATTTTTATACTTTTCTTTTTAGAGAGATATTTGATATAGGGTGTTTGTGCTCACCAGAGAGACAGAAAGTGAGAAATCACCTTCCAGGGGGATGACCATGCAAAAATCCCTTCTCTTCCATTCTCCTCTTGGGATGTTGGGCACGCACGCACATGCACCCAGTATGAGTTTTAAGCCACTGGGTCAGGGACTTGAACTGTGGTCAACTAAATGGGAGTCCAGTGACATAACCATTCCACCATCTGCGGGTCCCAGAATTTTGATACTTTTTAATGTTGGTTCTTGAGAAAATGCGACAATATTGGAGAAACACTGACCTGCAAAAATTGCTTTGCTTGTGCATTTATGGTTATGTTGTAAAAATCTCAAATGAATTTGGACAATTTGGTTGTATTTTTTGAAATTTCTTAATTGGCATGAAAACGTTGGCTGTCTGTAATACTGAGGTATTGAACATTCATATTTAGCCAGAGGTGTTTAAGAAGCTATAATTCAATACTAAAGCTACCTGGAAAGCTGAAATAACCAATCTGGTACCAATGAAAAGATGAATAATTAAAGTGAAGTTTCAAACAAAACCTCAAAGGCTTATTAATGTCTGTATAGTCCCTTTGTCATCGTGCTACTAGGTAATTTATGCTTGTGTATTTCAACTGTTTTCTTGGAAAGAGACTGAGTTTTGTGTGTTTGTGTGCTTGTGTGATTATTTCGGGTTTCCTTTCAGAGAGTTGATGACAAGTCACTCTCTCATGGCAAGAGAGATGGCCAGGACCAGCATATTTGGGACCCATGTCCAGGTAGCTTAAGCCAAAGATCAAAATGAATAGAAGGACAATGGATATCTTAAGTTTGGGGGATATATGGTAACTGAAACATATGATATAGTTTTAATTCAATCACTTGGCCAACAAATACTATGCACCTACTACATTGCAGGTGCTTTTCTAGAGTTTAACAGATACGGCAGTGAATAAAACTAACCACACAGCTTACATTCTTGTCAGGGGAAGAGAGTAAAGGAATGAGTAACACACTGTGTGTTGGGTGGAATAAAAAACCATGAAGAGAAATCAAGCATCAAAAAAGTACAGGAAGTTCCAAGGGTGCAATTTTACATAAGGTAGGCAGGAAAGCACTCATTCACAAACTGACATTTGATCTAAGGAGGGCAGAGAGAGAACCAAGAGAACAAAGGAAGGAAGAGCTTCCCAGACAGTGTTAGCAACAAAAACAAAGGCCAAGCAGCAGGAACATGCCTGGCATTTTCAAGGAAGAAAAGGGAGGCCTGAATGCAGCAGTACAATGAGAGAAGGGAAGGTCACAGAGGAAACAGGGAACAAATCATAGATGTTCTGGGACCAGCAGTTAGTGTAATGGCTATGTCGCTGGACTCCCGCATAGTCAACTGCGGTTCGCGTCCCGGACCTGGTGGCTTAAAACTCATGCCAGGCGCATGTGCATGCATGCCTAAGATCCCAAGAGGAGAAAGGAGAAGGGATTGCTGCGTGGCCATCACCCCTGGGGGGTGATTTCTCACTTCCTGTCTCTCTGTCTCTCTCTGACTGTCTGGCAAGCGCGTAGCACACGCGCCCTATAGCAAAAGCCTAGCAGGTCATTCAAAAGACTTGGGCTTTGACCGTGAGCAAGATGGGATGATCATATATAATGTGATACTTCATAGCCAATAGTAAGTTAGCCAAATTGGAAACATCACCATGGATTCAAGACTCATCCTTAAAGGGCAGTGGTGTGGTGGATAAGGCAGCTGAATTCCATTCAGTTAACCATACAGTTCAAGTCCCAGACCTGGCAAGTTGAGAAACACACCAGGTGTGCTGTGTGTGTGTGTGTGTGCATGCCTCAAAATCCAAAATTCTAAAAGGAGAAATGGAGAAGAGATTGAATGGTGACTATCACTTTCTCTCTCTTTCCAGCAAATGCATGTGAGCTCTGGTGGGGGAAAAAAAGGCAGCATGTGAGAACAAGGATTTTGTTTTGTTTTTTTGTTTTTTTTTTAATATTAATTATTTATTTTGCATTCATTCATTGAACATCATCACAGCATACAAGATGCAGTTTCAGGCCAGCTTAATGGTAGCGACAAGTCCAGAGTTCAATACTACAAGGTTTTAAGTCACCTCCTCTTGGACATCATCAGGCTGCTTCTCATTGTCATGGGAAGTCACCAAATGGGATACCTAGGGTTATGTGTTGGCCTTGATTACTGTTCTGTTGAAGGGAAGCAAGACTCAGTAGAGAGTGGCTCTACTGCCCACATGGGGCAATTTAGTCAACCTGAGGTTACTTGAGAGAGAGCAGACACGCCTACAGGTGGGCCTGCAGAGGAGCTCAGGACAGGACAGCAGGTCAAAGAGAGGGTTCTCATGATGATTTTTTTTTTTTAAGATCTTTTTTTTTGGTTTTTTTTGGAGAGATTTTCACTGTAGGGCACGTGCGCTCGCCAGACAGACAGAGAGAGACATAGAGACAGAAAGCGAGAAATCACCCCCCAGGGGGGATGGTCACGCCGCAATCCCTTCCCCTCCATTCTCCTCTCGGGATCTTGGGCACGCACGCACACGCGCCCGGCGTGAGTTTTAAGCCACCGGGTCCGGGACGTGAACCGCGGTCGACTACGTGGGAGTCCAGCGACATAGCCATTACGCTAACTGCTGGTTCCCCCATGATGATTTTTTAAGATGAGAGAATGGGCCTTGCCAATGTTGCATTTCATAAACGCATAAAACACGCAATCTACACCGAGGATTTTATAGACCATCACGATATTAAACATTAAATTTTCTAAGTGGCACATTTATGCTTAGTGCATGCTGAGAGAGAGTTCCTGCAGCCATACAGAGACATGCTGAGCATCAAAAGCATCATATTAAAGGCCATCATAATTACAACACGTTAAGTCTGTCAAGCCCATTATGCTGCTTGACAGGGGACAAATATTTAGTGTATGACAAATAAAAGCCATAACTACCGATATGACTCAATGTGTGCAATCAATTTCTGTCTCTCTCAGTCTCTGTCTCTGTCTCTTTTCTCTCTCTTACACCGACAACAGTGTGTATATCTGAGGGGGCCACAAATCATCAATTAAGACATAAAAGAAAACTACTTTGACTTGCTTCACGGATACAGCTCTCCTTACTGGGTAACTTAGTTTTATTATGGCAGTGCCTCAAATAGAAAAATAGTTTATTTGAGTTGATACAGAAAAATTTTGAATCTCAGGTGAGTAGGTGAATTGCAAAGGGGACCTTTGTATCGCTGGTGCCTACTGGAAGATACTTCTTCGAAATTAACTTTTGCTCTAGCTACTTCCTGCTTCTCAGGAAACACTCAGGAGCATGGTAAAGGGAGTGATCAGCAGTCATTCAGAGATATGTGTGGGAAGACATATAGCCCTAGTGTGCAGAATAGCCAGGTAAAAGAGAATAAGGAAGCCTCTTGCCCCTGGTGAATCTCACTCCACAATGGTGTAATCATCCACAACTATGGGTCCCCCATGGATGTTCTAGGGACCGTTGTTGACGCACCTGAAACCCTGCAGGTATATTTGGTTGGAGAGAATTACTGGCTGGCCTCACTTTAAGCAAATTACTACAAGCCTCAAGTGAACCCTCGAGCTGTCCTACTAACAACTCTGTCATTTCCCAGTTCCTGCTCTCTCCTGCCCTCCTGCAAGTCTGTTTTACATCCTCTCCTCCCTCCTGAAACCTTCAACACCCTTTCCCCTCCTCACCCTACTTTCTATTTCACTGAGGAAAAAAAAAAAGAAAAAAAACAGAAAAAGAAAAAGAAAAAATGAGAAGAGGCCATAGAGCTACCACAAGCATCTGTGCTTCACAGCATCATGTGCTCTGAAGGTCAAAGTAAAATATAGCAAATCTGCTACTGCACTGTGCAGTGTCAGTAGTTTCTAAAAACTCAAATAAAGGCTCTGTTTCTTACTGGCTGTCTGATGAGGCAAGTTTCCCTTAGATAGCCTTAGTTACTTCAGCTAAAAACAAGGTCCTTCTAACTCCAAGATTTTATGTCTTACTATGGGAGTCACATCTGATAACAAATTAAAATAACCCTAAAGATCTGAATTCCATAAATCACTCAGAGATCATCAATGGCTTCTTCCAGACAGGCCACACTAGTCACCTAACTGACTAAGGACTACACAATCTGGGTTGTTCATGATGGCACTTTGAGAAGCCCACACCTGCTGTAAACTAGGGGCAGACCCTTTCCATGGGGAATGTTTACTTATGGAATTCCCTGCTACTCTTAGTCCACACAATTCTTTTTTGCTGACCTCAGTGTTTTGAAATTGCCCTCCCTACCCTACTGGTGTGTCTCCATGCTAACTTTTTAAAGTTCTTTTATTTCATGAGGATGCTGTTTTAATCTGGACTATAAGTAAACATTCATATCCAAGATTTTTAGACTCTTGAGTTCATAGACAACTTCTCATAGGTCATATTTTTTTTCAAAAATATGGTAATACTTAATAATATTTAAAGTTAGTGTGTGCTATGCATGGCAGAGCTTCTCCCTATAAAAGAACTCTTTCTGTAACTTTCAAGGCAGAGATTTACTTACTTTTTCCAAATGTGTGTTACTTATCAGAGCACCCATGCTGGCTGATGGATCAGAGGGAATGCCAACTTTCCATTCTCTGGTGGCTTCGACAAACCTCTTTAAAAATTCACTGTAGATACTCTTCTGGACAAAGATCCTGCTGGTACAGAGGCAGATTTCACCCTGCCAAGAATGACAAATGAGGACAATGACAAGACTGGAGGACACTCTCCTTCATGAATAAATCACCCTGCACTTTTGAGCACCTGCTGTGTATCCGATATTGGACTGTGATGAGATACAGTGGCAAACAGGACAAAATCCCAGCCATGTGGAACACAGTCTTGTAAGAAAGGCAAACAAAATACAAGTAAACTCAATAATTTCAGGTAGTGATCAAAGTAATAAAAGAAAATTAAGCAGAGGATGGGGAAAGAAACTGGTGGGGAGGAACAGCTAAAGAGAGCATGGAAAGCACTTGCAAAAAGGGGATATTTGAATTGACTCTTGATTGACATGAAGGAGCTGGACAGACAATTATCTGGAGGTAGGGCATTCTTGGTAAAAGGTCAGAGGACCTGCTGCAGGATTGGACTAACATATATGAGAAAAGGCAAGATGATAGAGGGAGCTGAGGATGGGAGCAGAGGTGTATGGTAAGAGATGAGGTCAGGAGGTGACCAAGGCAATGCCATGCAGAGTCTCAGAGGTTTATAAAGAGATTGTTCTTTATTCTGCTTCACAGATAATGCATGTTTTATAAACTGAAGGTTTGTGGCACCCCTGCACCAAGTAAGTCTATCAATACCATTATTTACTATTCAAAAAATCCTAGGTCCCTTAAGAATTATGCTAGATCTATACTAGATGGTGGCACAGACGTAAAACACAATTCTCTATGAGACTAACCCAAATGAGAAGGTTCCAAGTTTGCATCTGGAGACATCCCTGAATATGCCAGGCATCCACATGAACATGCACATGCTCATGATCTGGGACTGCCTAAAGCTGGGAATGGATTACAGCATCAAAACCCTGTTGGGGTACTATCTCTCCACTTCTCTCTGTCTCTTATTCATAGAGGAAATAAATCTTTTAAAAAAGCACTAAAACAAAAAAAAGTGCTAAATCCATTCTGCCTGTGCTCTAAAAGCGAAACAACAAAGCTTGGATGAAAGCATGTCTTTTTGTAGTATGGCTTACTGAGTATTTTAAGCCTTCTGCTGAGATTTACTGTTCAGAAAAAAAAAAAAAAAAGATTCCTTTCAAAATATTTCTGCTGATTGACAAAGCACCTAATTATCCAAGAACTCTGATGGAGATGTATAAAAGAGATTAATATTTTTATGTTTTAATGAAATTCATTCTATAGCCCATGGGTAAAGGAGTCATTTCAACTTTCAAGTCTTATTATCTAAGCAATACATTTGTATTGCTGCTGCAGATAGTGATTCTCCTGATGAATCTGGAAAACATCCATTGAAAACCTTCTGGAAGAGATTCACTATTTTAGATGCCATTAAGAACACTTATTCTCTATGAGACTAACCCAAATGAGAAGGTTCCAAGTTTGCATCTGGAGACATCCCTGAATATGCCAGGCATCCACATGAACATGCACATGCTCATGATCTGGGACTGCCTAAAGCTGGGAATGGATTACAGCATCAAAACCCTGTTGGGGTACTATCTCTCCACTTCTCTCTGTCTCTTATTCATAGAGGAAATAAATCTTTTAAAAAAGCACTAAAACAAAAAAAAGTGCTAAATCCATTCTGCCTGTGCTCTAAAAGCGAAACAACAAAGCTTGGATGAAAGCATGTCTTTTTGTAGTATGGCTTACTGAGTATTTTAAGCCTTCTGCTGAGATTTACTGTTCAGAAAAAAAAAAAAAAAAGATTCCTTTCAAAATATTTCTGCTGATTGACAAAGCACCTAATTATCCAAGAACTCTGATGGAGATGTATAAAAGAGATTAATATTTTTATGTTTTAATGAAATTCATTCTATAGCCCATGGGTAAAGGAGTCATTTCAACTTTCAAGTCTTATTATCTAAGCAATACATTTGTATTGCTGCTGCAGATAGTGATTCTCCTGATGAATCTGGAAAACATCCATTGAAAACCTTCTGGAAGAGATTCACTATTTTAGATGCCATTAAGAACACTTGTGATTCATGAGAGGTTAGAATAGCAACAGTAACAAGAGTTTTGTAGAAACTGTTTCCAACCACATGAGCAACTCTAAGGGGTTCAAAACTCCAGTGAAGGAAGTAACTGCAGATGTGGTGGAAACAGTAAGATAACTAGAATTAGAAGCGGAGCCTGAATCAGTGACTAAGTTGTTGCAATCTCGTGATAAAACTTTAACAGATGCTTCTTATGGATGAGTCATTTCTTGAGATGGAAACTACTCCTGGTGAAGATGCTCTGAAATGCCATTATTGAAATAGCAACAAAGGATTTATGATATTACATAAACTTAGTTGATAAAGCAGCAGCAGGGTTGGAGAGGATTGACTTCAATGTTGAAAGAAATTGTACTCTGAGTAAAATGCTATCAAATAGCATCACATACTCCAGTGAAATCTTTCAGGAAAAGTAAATCAAAATGGCAGACTTTAGTATATTATTTTAAGAAATTACCACAGCCACCCTAACTTTCAACAACCACCATTCAGATTAGTCAGCAGCCACAAACACAAAACATGAACCTCCACCAGCAGAAAGACTATGCTTTGCTAAAGGTTCAGGTGATCATTAGCATTTTTAGCAATAAAGTATTTTTAAATTAAGGCATGTCCCTTTCTTATACATAATGCTATGTATACTTAATAGACTACAGTATAGCTTAATAGACTACAGTATAGCTTCAACATAAATTTTATATGTCCTGCAAAAACCACAAAATTTCTGTGACTTACATTATTTACAATATTCACTTTATCACACTGTCTGCAATGGGACCCATAATATCTCTGAAGTATGCCTACATTGCAGAAGTACAGATAAGTGATGGTAGCTTGGGCCAGGGAGATGCCAATTAAGACTGTTCTGGTCTGTTCTGCTGATAACAAAGAATGCCTAAAACTGGTCGATACATAAGAATAGGGATTTATTGAGAAGAAGACACTTTCATGGCTCCTGAGAACTAGTGATTTCAGGGAAAAAAGAGAAATGAAATTTTCTAGTGATAATTCAGCCTCCAGCTCACAAACTCGAGTGGGATCAAAATGGAATGGCAAAGAGATTCCAGATCACCTCTTTCTGCACGCTCCTGATCACTCAGATTGAACTTCAAGTTTAGAAAGAAACACACCATCCATCAGACGACTAGATATCACCACAGGGCCACAAGAAATATGGGAAAGCAAGAAAATACCTCTCCTCCAAGGAAAAAGAATAGCTACTCTTCATAGACAGTTCAATAGAAATCATGGAAATGTCTGATAAAGAATTTAGAATATCCATAATGGCAAATCTAATAGAGATGGAAGAGAAGAGAAACAATAAACTGCAGAAGAGAAAGGAGAAAGGAACTGACGAATTTCCAGAAGGTGAGGGAATTCTTGCAAGTTCTAAAAGAGGAATTACACACTTTAAAAAATAATCAAATGGACATGTTAGAGATGAAGGCTATATCATCATATTACAGGAAGTCAAAATTTCCCTTGAAAGTATTAAAAGCAGACTAGATCATACAGAAAACAGAATCTCAGATGTAGAAGAGAAAATTTCTGGCCTAGAAAAATCCACCACGAAGACTGAAGAAATTGCCCCCAAAAATGAGAATAATATACAAGAAATACTATATACCATCAAATGTCCAAACATCTGGATAATTGGTATCCCCGAAGGTGAAGAGATTCATAAGGGCATTGATAATCTATTCCATGAAACCCTGCAAGAAAAATTTCCAGATCTTAGAGGCACTCTAAGATCCAGTCCCAAGAAATACAAAGGACCCCAAATAGAATCAACCCAAGAATGTCTTCTCCAAGACACATTATAGCTGGATTGACCAAAACCACAGACAAAGACAAGATACTAAGATTGGCAAGAGAAAAACAGCAAGTTACCTACAAAGGATATTCCATCGGGCTAACAGCAGACCTCTCATCAGAAACAATGCAAGCGAGGAAAGAATGGGAAAATATATTCAAAGTGTTAAAGGAAAAGCAATTTCAACCAAGAATACTTTACCCGGCAAGATTATCCTTCATATGGGAAGAAAAGACAACAACATTCTCAGATAAACAAAACCTGAAAGAATTTACCAGCACCAGACCAGATCACCAAGAAGTTCTCAAGAGAGTGCTATATCAGGAAAATTAAATTCAGACACACAGAAATAAGAATTCAAAAACTAAGAAAATGGCCAACTTAATCATAGGGATAAGTCTGGAGTTGAATATTATATCCCAGAATTAAGTACATGAGACTCAACTGGTGAAATAGCATTTTATGACTTTTGACTAAAATATTGTTTATTTTTTTGTAGGTTTTGGTGTCTGGTTTTAAAGATTTTTGTCCTGTCTTGAGCTGTCAATAAGTCCATGTACCTACTATTTGAACAGAATCCTAACCTGTTTCCTGGCTTTAAGTTTAACACAAGAGAGAGTGTGGGAGGAGGGTGGGAAAGGGCAGAGGGTCAGAAATAGGGATATATATATATATATATATATAACCAGAAATGGAAAATTATTGATGATAACATGCACGATTAAGCCACTATCAGTATATTCTGGATGGGAAATCACATTTTGTATGCTATGATGATGCTTAGGGAATGAATGTAAATTAACCAATGTAAAAAAATGTTTCAGGGGAAAAAAACACAAAAACTGTTTTTCTTGAAATTAAAAAAAAATGCATTAAAAATACCTATTTGATGACTGCAGTAACCTATATAGCCCCCAGGTAGGTGCTACTTTATAGTATGCTCATTCTACTCACTGAGGTTTATGCCTAAAGTCAGACTTGTGTTCATGGATATGTATATATCAGCTGTGCTTGCTATTGAAAATATTTAGATTATTAAGATCTTTAGTGAATCAATAAAATGTGTGTTGTGGGGGAAGGCATAGAAAACAACCATGGATACCAGAAACAATGTGGGAGGAGGGTGGGAGATAGCAGAAGGTAAGAGATAGGGACTCAAGGATTGGAAAAAAAGCAAAATATATAGGAAACAAGAAATGGAAAATTATTTGTTGACAATAACACATATGTCGATGTGCTTGATTGAGCCAATATACATTGTATTCTGGATGGAAAATCTCATTTTGTATGCTATAATGATGAATAGTAAATGAATGTAAATAAATAAATTTAAATTAAAAATTAAAAAAAATAATAATAGAGGTCTATTTACCTCATGATTTAGAAGTCCAAAATCCAGAGGCCACAACTAATAAGGGTCTTCTTGATGACAGGTAACACAACACAGGGCAAAACCGAGCAAGTCTGTATCCTTGTGTTTCTGTTCTTATCTCATTCCCTTTCCTGGGGCCTATCAGGAATTAATCATGGGGAACCCACCCTTATGACTAATTACTCCCCAAAGTCCTCACCTTTCAACACCATAGTTGGATTAAGTCTGTCTCCTCCTAATTTCATGTACAAATTCCAATACATGAATTTGGTGGTGGTGGTAGGAAGGTTATATTCAAACCATACCAGAGATGAATAAAAGCAATAAGAACCCATCAAGTTCAATTGATTCTTACATGGGAATGAGACCCCAAAAGTGTAAGGAAATTGGCGTAGGTGCACTGGAGAAGTGATTAAGATTTAGAATATATACTAAAGATAGATCTAGCAGGACCTGTTGATGGATTAGATATGGAGTATGAAGAAAAGAGAGGGAAAGAAGAAAGACAAGTCCTAGGCTTTTGGCCGGAGCAATGGAGTAGAGGATAGTTTTATCCTTTGAAAAGACAAACACGAATCAGCAAAAGGATCAATATTGCAAGAAGAGAGAGGGAAGGAAATCAAGACTTCTGCTTTGGACATGTTAAGTTTCAAATGCCTGACAGGCATTGAAATAAAAATGATGAGTGTTCACGGGATCTATAGGGGGAAAATTCTAACAGGTTGCTGTGTAAAAAATAATCCTATTAATTGAACAGAGCATGTGATTAGTTTACAAACCACATTCTAGACTTTTTAAAATATTATATCTAAGAGGTCTTAAAATGTTTGTAGAAAAATGGAATTAAAGTGTGAGTTTATTTTGGTGCAAAAAAAATTAAAATCCATACATTTTTCTCCCACAAATACACATTTTCCATGAACTTTTTGGAAGATTCCCCTCATATGTATGACAAATACATAAATGCACAAATAACTATTTTCATCACGTTTATATTTACTCTTCACAACAATCCTAGAAAACAGAATGCTTCTAATTATCTTGGTATGTATACAGAGCTTCACTGTCCAAATTACACAATTAATACTTTGCAATAATAAATTCTATAACCAGGAGCACCATTAGCATCATCTGAATGCTAATGGTGAAGATTAGCTAATGCTAGTCTGAAGGCTTAGGAAATGTCTAAACACCTGGTGGTTATTTGTACATGTGGCCTGTGCTATGTGAAAAAGAGGGAGTGATAGAGCCTTGATAGGTTAACAGTTTTCTGCTATTTGGTGCTAGGAAACAGAGGCAATACTAAGATCCTTGGGAGAATGGCTTTAGAGGCAATGAGAAATAGACCACATCATTTACTGAGTGTCTTTCATATTCTAGGCTCTGTGCAAAATGCTTTCTTTTTTTAAAAAATTATTTTATTTAATTTATTTACTTATTTATTTTAATTTGACCAGAGAGGCAGAGAGAGAGAGGGAAAGTGAGAAAGCAGGCCGCCAGATTCGGGACTCAAGCCGCAGTCAGCCATGTGGGAGCCCAGCATCCTTAATCACCACACCACCTGCTGGCTCCTGTGCAGAAGGCTTTCATCATCATGATTCTGTGATGTGTAAGCTTTTCCAGTTCATAGTTCAGAAATGGAGTTTTTTTTGGTTTTTTGGGGTTTTTTTCTCCTCCTCCTCCCTCTTCCCTTCCCCCGCCCTCCCAGAAATGGAGTTTTTAATTAACACATTCCCAAGGTCTCACAAAGAGCCTTCAAAAAAGTCTATCAGGTTCAATTAAAGAAATAGTATCTGGGGCCAGCAGGTGGTGTGGTGGTTAATTCACTGGACTACCACATGGATGACAACAGTTCAAGTCCCAGACCTGGCAGCTTGAAACTCACTCTGGGCACATTTGCATGCATGCTCAACATCTCAGGAGGAGAAATAAAGGAAAAGAATTGCAGCATGGCCATCTTCACTGGGGGGGGGGGGGGGGTGATTTCTGACTTTCCCTCTTACTGTCTGTGTCTATCTGGCCAGCACAGGTGAAAACCTTAAAGAAAAAAAAAAAAAAGATGTACACACTACCCGGGACTCATCACTCAGCATAGTTAAAAAATCAAATTACTTTACTTGTTTGTTTGTTTGTTTGTTTTTTCTAAAATCTGTTTGTTGCCTTGGATTGGCCAGTTGGAAAGGTGCTATGGGTTGGATAACAGTTTGTCCTCCAAAGGGCCATGTTCTGGAATCTTGAATAACAGCTTTGGAAAGTGGTGAGACCTTTAAGAGGTGGGCCTAATAAGAGGGCATCATCCAATCTTCTGTGGATATGGGTGGAACAGACAGGAAGTGGAAAAGTCTGTTTTCTTCCTCCTCTCTTGTCTCTCTCTTTGGCACCTGCCTTCTCTGTTCCTGTCAGCCATGTTGTGAGCCAGTCATCCTGATGCCAGGCCCATCCCTTTGGTCTTTGCAGCTCTCAGAACTGTGAGCAAATGAACCCTTCATTCTTTATAAAGCACCTCATCTTAGGCATTTCTGTTTAGCAACATAGTAACAGGCTAACATAGTATGTCCATGCCCCTATTCCACTGCCATTTTAAAATATCCCAAAAAGGAAACTTCTCAAATCCAAACATGAAGCCATTAAGTACAGCATCCACATCTCCATATTCACAATGTGTTTACTTTAATACAGAAAATTCTCCTAACTTTTGCTCATCTCATTTTTTTCAGTCCACAAGGTTTGTCCCTTTTTGGTTGTCTCTGAGCCATCTCTAAACACTTTTTAAATTGTTCACTAGGTATTTGTTTATTCTTTTGACTAAACTAGCTGTATAATAAAATTGCATTGTCTAATACAAAAATTCTCTGCATTTCTAGTCACATTCACTAGGAACTCCAATGAGAGAAATAATTACAATTAAAACAATCATGAAAATAATAATTGAAAGTAATATTTACTTACTCTACTCTCACAAAAACTCTGTTTGTAGGCATTATTATTGCTCACATGATCTTACAGGTGAAGAAATACAGTTTCCAAAGGTTATATTACATCCCATATTACTGAGTTAGGTAAACACAGAAAGACCTCATTCCGTTCTTCTTTTCTTCTATAAAAGTTCTAATTTTTTACTTCAATCTTTATCTCTGCTAAAATAAAAATAATTCTTGGAGAAAATCATCTAGTGCTTACCTAGTATTTCCTAAGGAATATTCTAGGCAATGATGCTAAAAATGCTTCACCTAAGCTAGCACTGGTCTCATCTTCATGAGGGCTACTGTCTAGTTGAACTAGTCTCATGTTCTTAACTCTTTGGGAGGCCATGCTCTTGATGAATTTGACAAAAGAACTCCGGAGTCCAGGAAAACATGTGATATAATTTCAGGAGATTCAAAAATGCCCTGCATCTCCATCCATGACTTCAAGTTGAGAAACTAAAGCTGGTTTTATGTATTTATAACTTAGCATGTATATGTATTTGGGATACTTTTTGAAGGAAGAATGAGGTTTACTGGGAGTAGAATGTTTGAACAGAAAAAAAGAGAGAGAGACAGAGCAACTATGTGAATAATGCAAGAGAAATGTGGGCAGAAAATCCATCATTTTGCCCAGGGCTAGTATCTGATGAAAGTTGTGTAACTCAAGAAGAGCTTGCTGCACAGGATCTGTTCTTCTCCAAGGCCACTGGCTAACACTGAGATTGAGCAGATAGTCAACAGACAACACAATGCACTGATCCTGCTTTCATTGAAGTGGTTTGGGATTGACTTATTCACTCCCAGGCGATGCACTGTGATAAACCAGATCTAGCTTGGCAGGGCCATGGGGGGGGCGGGGGGGGGGGGGGTAGGAGAGGCAGTAAGGGAGGGCAAGAAGAGCCAAAGGACATACCTGGTTAGCAAAGCTGGACCTGACAGTTGCTGGAATACACTCCTCCAGGTTGGCATCATCGAAGATGATGGCAGGATTTTTGCCCCCCAGCTCCAGGGAGAGCTTCTTGAAGTGGGGAGCACTCAAATGGGTAATGCGCTCAGCTGTCAGTTGGCCCCCAGTGAAGGAAATCAGGGGTACCTCTGGATGGGTCACCAAGGCCTCACCTACTCTGGGCCCCGTTCCAAACACAATATTGACCACACCTGGTGGAATACCTGGATGGGAAAAAGGATCAAGCACAGCAGTCCTCCTCAGTATGTTGAGAACTTCGGATATATGGAGATTCTCCTCAAAAGTCCAATAATTCAAATTGTGGGATTAACAATCTTGACAGTTGTCTCTAGTTTAATAAGCAAAGTACCACAGAATGATCTCTGCCTAAAATGCACACACAATGGGATTTCCTTGAGTGCTCTGCCCTGTAGAGATGCAAGGTAGAACACATTCTAGGTAATTCATTCCATAATAATGATTAGGCTTTAGGGATTAAGGATGGAGAGCTATCTTCCGGCAGGTCAAGTCCAGTGGAAGAGTGGTACTCTGCTCCGACTTGGTATCCAGGAGGCACTACACAGTGTGAAAATATTACGTAGATGGGTAAATGCTGCAGAGATGCACAAAAGAGATCAGCTTGGCCCAGGAAAGCAGAGGAGGTCTCCCCAGGGAGGGTAGGTTTTGTGGTCCTGTGCCCCATGATCACAGACAGCACTCTTACAGTCCAGGCTGACTTACAAGAACCAAGAACACCTGAGAATAGGTGCTCAAATCTCTTCTATCACGGGATCCTACTGCTCTAAATCGGTGTTTATTTATTTATGTATTTTCTGGATTACTCATTTATAACCTGCCCACCTCTAGGAGGTATGCCAGCTAAGAAGAGGAGTGGTATCCAATTTTTACTCTCCGTTGTATCTCTGTGCCAAAACCTGGTTTGGCACACAGAACTAATATCAAAAAGTGGCTACTGTGGGCCTGCCATTGCTATAAATGATTCATATCCTTCAGATCTTAGAACAGCTTTCAAGATATGTAGAACCACTACCCTTGACTTTACTGGGTCCAGGACTTGAAACGTGATCGCCCATGTGAGGTTAAATAACAGCCAGTAAGCAACAAAGTTGTTCACAGCGGGTTAATAAATAAATGCTGAGTAAATGGGCAAGTAAATGAATACTTAGTGTTCATTATGCAAATTAGAAATGGTTTGTGAGGGCCAGTTTAACAGTTAGATTGCCTGGACTCCCACATGGCCAATCACGTTTCAAGTCCGGGACCCAGTGCCTGGACTCCCACATGGCCAATCAAATCCAAACCCCGGGACCCAGTGGTTTGAAACTCACACCAGGTGCATGTGTGCACGTGCCCAAGGAGGAGAATGGTGGAGAAGGGATTACAGCATGGCCACCCCTCTTCAGGGGTGATTTCTCACTTTCCCTCTCACTCTCTCTCTGTTTATTTCTCTCTCTCCAACAAAGCTCAGGTGCTTTAAGGCAAAACCTTTAAAAATAAAAAAAGAAGAAGAAAGAAATGGTTTGCAAATTTGGGAAGTTTTTTTTTTTTTTTTTTGGAGAGATTTTTGCTATAGGGTGCATGCGCTCGCCAGACAGACAGAGAGAGAGAGACATAGAGACAGAAAGCGAGAAATCACCCCCCAGGGGGGATGGTCACGCCGCAATCCCTTCTCCTCCATTCTCCTCTCGGGATCTTGGGGACGCACGCACACGCGCCCAGCGTGAGTTTTAAGCCACCGGGTCCGGGACGCGAACCGTGGTCGACTACGTGGGAATCCAGCGACATAGCCATTATGCTAACTGCTGGTTCCCCAAATTTGGGAAGTTTTAAGAGTCCAAAAGAAACCCCATATGCAACTGTGTTGTGTCTAGAAAGTTCTTATGGTTTGCCTGAAGGGAGCTGAATTTTTCCATTTCTTCAGGTTTGACCTACAGTAGGTGCCGAAATCCACCAACGTGTAAGTTTTTGGAACTGCTTCCCAGCTCCTACTATCTCTCCCTTGCTCCTGGTTAGACATTCTCTTCTTAAAAGCATACTCTCTTGGATTCAACCCATCTCTTCAAGAATCTACATTCAAAAATATAAATAACAATTTCACAGTGACGATTCATTATCATCCAGAACACTCTTCCATGGAACTACAGCCTTAGCCTCATCACCTTGAGGGGACATCCAGGTGACCAAAGAGACAGGTTAGCAAGGTTCAAACGGTCATGATGATGTCCAGCAAAGCCCTACTTCTGATGCTCCCGCCTCTATACCCAACGTGCACATTTGCTGACACGGAGCTTAGGCCTGTCCTGGATTGTAGGTCATGCAGGGAAACGCCAGGCAGCATGTGAGAGCTTCTGGACCCCGGCTGGAGCAAAGAAGAGTGCCAGAGGAGAGGACCGCCCCCAGCACTGCGGGAGGAAAACAAGAATGTATTTACCACCATTCAGGGTGGGGCCCTGAATCTCCATCAACTGCCGCACCTGTGTGTGTAGATGGGGGAGCAGGGGCATGAATAGATTGTGAGGCTTTACAAATCCTGGTGGAAAAAATAGATGGAATCGCTTCTCATGGTGTATTCTAAGGAGGTGAGTGAAAACACAGAAACACCATGGTTGTCGTGTCATCATGTTATGACGCTGGCTCCCTACCTTGGACTTCCCAGTCACCAGAACTGAAAGTCAAATAAACCTCTATTCTTTATAAAATCACCCAGTCTTGGGTATTTCTGTCGGCAATATAATAGCAGGTTAAGACATGCTATTAAAAGTTGCTCTTGGGACCAGAAGCTGACATAATGGCTATGTTGCTGATCTCCCATGTAGTCGACCACGATTCGAATCCTGGACCCAGTGGCTTAAACTCACACCAGGCACGTGTGTGTGCATGAGTGTGTGTGTGTGTGTGTGTGTGTGTGTGTATGCCCAAGATTCCAAGAGGAGAATGGAGGAGAAGGGATCGTGGCGTGGCCATCCTCCCCGGGGGTGGGGGATGGGGGTGGGGGGATGATTTCTTGCTTTCTGTCTCTCTGTCTGTCTTTCTGATGGGCGCATGCCCCCTATAGCAAATCTCTCCACACACACACACACAAAGTTGCTCTTACATTGCTCTAAAATAGGATTACATATACGTGAGTCACACTTCCCACTTCCTCCCAATCCCACTGGAGATCGTGAGAGCTCAAGAGAATTGAGTGCTACATTTTCAATATTTGTCAGGGGAAGGATGTTTGACAAAGTCTCCTCAGGGAGGAAAGAGAAGGGTTGTTTTGGTAGAATAGGCTTATAATAATAGTTCTCAAGAAAGAGGATCTATGCTGTGTAAATAGACGGAAATGGAAAACTCCCATGCAGACCTGGTTCTGGAGAAAGTGTTTCGGAAAGATAACTCATCAGAGATCAAGAAGTGTTTGATTTCAGGAGAGAGTGGGTCACAGGAACGTGGCTCTGTGGTGCACTTCCACTTGCACATGTTCCCTTGCTGACAGGGCATCCAAGTAGAGTGTTTGCCCTAATTCTATCCCACTTTGGGGAACCTGCAGTCACTAGCTGAGAAGAAACGCCTTGACACTTTGTAGGCAACAGACTCAATTTTACAGTGAATGGGATTAGACTATGATCTTTTTTATAAGGGAGGGTTGACACATTCTAGGACGGGGAAAGATTGGCACATTCATGTCCTCAGGGCCTAGGGGATCCACAGATGCCCAAAGACATAAGTGTGAAGCCTCGCTCCTCTGTAGGAATCTAGCTCCATCAGGGCCCAATGTCCTTCCCTGTTCCCTGAACAGGCTCCCTTTTAACTTGTCATCTAAATCCTAAAGAACTGGCTAGGGCTGGCCCTGTAGCCTACTGGTTAAGGGAAGAGGGATCCCATATGGCCAACTGCGGCTCAAGTCCAGGCCCCAGGGGCTTGGAAAAACACACCAGACTTGTGTGCATGCATGCCTCAAATCCTAACAGGACAGAGAAATGGAGGTGAAGGATTGCAGCATGACCACGCCCCATTGGAAGGCGCCTTCTCCTTTCTGTCTCGCCATCTCTCTCTCAAGTCTACATGTCCTCTGGCTATTGACTTTTTTAAAAATGAACTGACTAAACTTTACTGGAGGCTAATATGTTTTACTTCTAGAAGAGGTATCCGGAAGAAGAAGAGAGAAATGGACACTTACCCAGTACCCACTTTATGGGTAAGCAGGTTCTTTTATGTGAGCTGAAAAAACAGCAAGTACTAGAGAGGCTAAGAAGCCAGAAGGACAGTAAGCCTGTCCCTGTCACTCAGCCATTATTGCCTTCCCAGCTGAGGGGGGAAGTGAGCAAAAGGACTTGATAGTAAGGGGCCTGCTCACAGGTACGCTGGGGCTTCTTGTCTGTTACCTTTGAGTAGTAGGCACTGGCAGGCTGTGTCTGTGCAGAGCATAACCAGGACATGCCCTGTTGTTTTTCTTTAAAGAATTATTTTTATTTATTTATTTATTTTCACATGAATTTTGCCAGAGAATGAAAGAGAGAGAGAGAGAGGGAGAAAAAGCAAATCTCCAGGTCCGGGACTCAAACCACAGTCAGCCATGTGGGAATTCTAACACCTTAAGCACCATGTCACCTGCTGGCCCCCATGCTCTGTTTTAGCCCGTGTTTCTGTTGGTATAACAGAATACCACAGACAAAGTAATTTATAAGGGATAAAAATTTATTCAGCTCCAGGTTCTGGAGGTCCAAGGTCAAAGGGCTGCATCTGGTGGGGAATCTCTTCAGAGTCTTGAGGTGGTTCGGGGCGTTATGTGGTAAGAGGGCAAGTGCACATGTTCACCCTCGTCTCATTCCCTCTTCTTATAAAACCATCAGTATCTCATCATGGGGGTCTCACCCTGAAGACTTTATCTAATTCTAATTACCTTCCAAAGTCCCACCTTTTAATACCATAGTCAGAATAAGTTTCCATCCTCTTAATATCATGACAATAATAACCAAATTTCAATACATTTTTGGAGGGATGCATTCAAACCATAGCCCTGAAGGTGGCCACTATACCCTTAGCAGAAAAACGACATGGAACAAATGCATAATCCTGATACGCTGGTCAAGGTCATATTGTACCAGCTTCTGAGTAGCAGTCTGAAATGCAGAAAAAGCTGAGGGTTGTATATTCCAATCTCTTGAAAATGGATGCCCAGCCTCACGGAGCAATCGGTAGCCTATGAACCGCTGTCCTGCAGCTTTGGATCCCTGGATGACCTGAGAACACTGGCCGAGTATGCAGCCAGGATCCTGATGGGCAAGAGGGCTAAGGGAAGGGGGTCACAGAGTGACAAGATGCCATCGAGGGTGACTTTCTCTCTGTCTTTCTCTTTCTCTCATGCACACACACATACTCTCACACATGAATTTTTTACAAAATATCTCTTGAAAGTGGGCTATCTCTACTATGTATTTTATAGCTAAAGCAACTATAAGAGTACTGGCAATAGTCTTATTTTCATCAAGATCAAACATAAGACTTGAGCTGACTATTGAAGAGACTATCTGGAATGGACTGGTGTCTTTGATTTGGTCCAGACCCTTTAAGCATCAATTGCTTCTCTGTTCTTCCGGCTCTGCCAGCTGACCCCTCTCCACCCCCACCCCTGGGACTGCAGCTGTCCTGTAGTGGCACCATTCTGGCGTGGACTAGAGGAAGCAGTGTGAGAGAGCCCTGGGGAAAAGGGATTTCTCAGAAAAGAGACAAAACCCAAAGATGTCACTGGAATCAATTTTGCTGCGGAGTGGAAGATTTCTGTATATTAGGTCGTCAGGAAAGTCATGATGTATTTTTCTGTTCTTCTGTGCACAAATGTGTCATGACTTTCCTGATGACCCAATAATACAATGTTCTCTAGCTCTATACCCCCCCAGCCCCAATATCTAATTACCTGCCTTATCCAAGAGCTTGCACAACATCCACGCAGTCACTGACGTCAGCTCGCTGGGCTTGGCTATCACAGTATTCCCAGCAGCAATGGCCGGAGCTATCTTCCAGGTCAGTAAGTAGAGTGGCAAATTCCAGGGACTGATCAAACCAGCTGGAAGATGAGGACAGAAGCATTGCCAGTGATGACACCCCCAGCAGGAGCAGCCAGGGGTGGGGGTGGGGGTGGGGGGGAGGCCTCAGGCTGGTTATTATGCAGAACTCCTTCATGCAGCCTGAAACTTCATTTGTTCTTCTAAAACCCCAAACAGTGCTTATTTGTGTCCAACTTCAGGCAACTGTGCCTTGTAAACCACAGAATGATATGATATGTGCTTCCTTCATGGTTTACAATTGCACTTCGGCTCCAGACTACCAAGCAGATACCGTCACTAAATAGCTCCAGAACGTGATGCATTTTGAGATTTACAAACTGACTTCTACTTTTAAAAAATCTTCCTCTTTATTATTAAAGTGTCCTGCTGCTATCTTTATCTTTATCTTTTTCCACATTTATTTCTGATCTGTTGTGCGTTGGGACATGAACTATCAAACTTTATAGAATTCTATGTAAAATAGGAGCAAAAAAAAAGTTCTGAGTGTTCCTTGTAAGAGTTCTATGGGATTCTGTATGGTCATCCCCTGGGGACAGAGGGGAGATTTCTCACTTTCCCTCTCACTGCCATGCTTTCTCTCTCTCTCTTTGGTGAGCACACAAACCCTAAGGCAAAAAAATAAAAAATAAAAAATAAAAAGACCTTTGATGTATAGACTATGAAATCCACTTTGGCAATTCACAAGATTTTTAAATAAAAATCCTCTCTAGAATCTCACCTATATCTAAACCAGATAGGTGTGCTCAATAAATATTATAACCAATAATTAACATGTTGCTCTATGCAATATTCTGAAACTGTCCAGGTTTCCAACCACAAAACTCACAATAGAAAATCTATCAATGAATGAGGAAACAGACACCTTATTTTGTATCTGCCCTCAAGTCTGTGCTATGAAAGTATATGTATATTTCATATTGTTAAATTTCCCACTGAAGATAGTTTTTAGAGAATAATATAATATCTTTGCAGTAAAATACATTAGCATACTTCTTTAGAGGTGGTTACAGCTTTCCTTAGTGTCTTAAAACTGATTTCTGAGCCAGGCGATGGTGCAGTGGTTAAGGCAGCTGGGTCCCACATAGATGACCCTTCAGTTCTAGCCCTGGACGTGACGGCTTGAGAATCATGCCAGGCATGTGTGTGTGCATGCCCAAAATCTCAGGAGGTGAAGGGAGAAGGAACTATGACATGGCCATTCCCCAGGGGGGATTTTCCTCACGTTTCCTCTCTCTTTCTGTCTCTCTGATGAGCACACTCACCCTAAAGTCTAAAAAGGAAAATAAAATAATAAATTCTGAGGGGCTTCAAAGAATAAGAGCAGTAAACAATCCATTTTCTTTCATTTTAACTTGTGTCCATACAATGCAACCAGTAAAATATGGACAATTTGTGTTTAAGAGGAAACACTGACATCTAGTGGATGTTTTTAGTCACTGCAGACATATATGTTCCTCTGAAGGTCAAGTAGCAAAAAATGAATGAGGGAAATAGGTAATCCTCATTCAAGGCTTATTTAGCACATACCTGGTATTATTCAAAGTGCCCTACAGTTATTAATTTATTTAATTCACATAAAACATACATACATGTCAATTAAACCGTGATTTCAGCTTTTCAGATAAGATCCTGAAACACAGAAGTGAAGAGATTCAGCCACACAATTCTAGAATCAACCACTGCACTCACTGGAGATAGATTTTCTTTAGCAAAAAGAAAGAAAGAAAGAGAAGAAAGAAAGAAAGAAGAAAGAAAGAAAGAAAGAAAAGAATGGTGGCAAGTGCATTTATTCTTAGAATCATCCTTTTTCCTGTGATATTTCAAGTTAATGTCCTAGAGATACGTAGGGAATTTGAGACAAATGGAATAAACCAGAAATCGATTTTTGAGGCTAACAAGTTTTCAGTAAAGGAAAGATCTCAATCTGTCCCTTGAGATCTTTTTTTTTTTTCATTTTTGCCACAGAGAGACACAGAGAGAGAGTGACAGTGAGAAAGCACTCTCGAGGGGATGGTCATGCCACAATCCCTTCTTCGCTGTTTTCTCTCTCATTTTGAGATTCTCGGCACGCATGCGCACATATGCACCTGATGTGTTTCTCAAGGCGCGGGGTCCAGGACATGAACAGGGCGATCAGCCACGTGGGATACAGCCGCCTTCACCATGCCACCAGCTGCCGGAGATCAGCCTGTAGAACGTTCCAGGCATCCCTCTACATAATCCCAGGTGTCCCTGAACAGCACCTACCGACTCCCACAGGGCTCCGCACTGTGTAGTGAAAGCAGCCTGCGTGGTCCATCTGCGTGCACTCCGACGTGTGGTGCAGGATGGAAGAAGCAAAGAACCGGAAGTTCTGCACCGACCGCGGGATGTCCATGGTTCTTGCCAGAGTTAAGGTCTTCCCTGTAAGAAGTTAAGAACACAAGGCACTACCAGTGTATCTCACATGGAGTAGGTGGAGACTATCCATCGGGTCGCTTCCGCCATGGAACTAGCCTTGGTTCCTTCCAACCTGAGGTGGATAAAGCTATGAATAATTAGAGGTCAGTTGGTGACTAGTAATCCAACGCTCTGCAATGCTGGCCCCATATGGCAAGGCTCTGGATTTCCGTCCTGGGGCCTCTGTGCATGCTGGGTGCATGCACTTGTGTCCATGGTCTGGGCTGGCTGAGGCTGTGTGTGGTGGGGTGGGGGGTTGTAGCATGGGGATCCAGTTGAGCGTCTTCCACCCTGTGAAAGAGAGGAACTTTCTCAAAAACCTATGAACATTAGACATTACGTTATAAGATGAGATAGGAGGTTAAAGGTCAGTTGAATAATCTTTTCTATGGGAATGGACCGCTCCATAGTGCTCATAGTGATTTTGCCAGACATTACTGCTTCAGCTACATACGCTCCTGCAATTCAAAATCACCAGGCTTTGTACCTGCCCGGAAGAGGTAGAAATAAAAGGTAAGAGAGCTGTATTTGTACATCATGAAAACTACTTATATAAACATGTGATGTATATTAACTGTCCTCCCAACACATGGTAGAGTTAGAAGGCTGATGGGAACCTGGCCCAGGGCACTGTGGGTCACTTGCTCACCCATCACACTCCCATTTACATCCTCACTCCTGGGTGGAATAGAAACACAAGCTTACCTGGATTGTCATTAGCAGAACAGAGAGACTCCACAGTCAGAAACACCAGCAAAAGGGGACCAGCAGTTAGCGTAATGGCTATGTCGCTGGACTCCCATGTAGTTGACCGTGGTTTGCGCCCCGGACCCGGTGGCTTAAAACTCACGCCAGGTGCATGTGCGCTTGTGCCCAAGGTCCCAAGAGGAAACACCAGCAAAGAAAACCTTTTCTTTTAAAGGGTTTGGACTCAAGTTACTTCCTAACTTTAGTCTGATTTATAACAAACATACTTTTAGAAGATCTTGGCTTTGCTAATAGATACTATTCTAAAGATTTACAGATATTTACTCCATTATCCTAACCTCTGGAAAGGCGTGAAAAAATGAGAAATTGTATTGGGAGTGGAATGTTGACTGACATGTTGGAAAACTTTCCAAATGACTACATAACTGCCCTTCCAATTAGCTTGGCTTTGAAATTCTCTACTTAGAATGGGTGGAGGATTGCGAGATCAGCCCTAGTTCTTCATCTCCCTTATGTCCATGGCTTTTGTCACCGTTACTTCCATGAAACAGAGTATAGCTTCTCCTTACTTAATGACCTACCTGTTTAACAACTGCTCAAACTTAGGGTTCTTCAGCACAGAATCCCCTTTGTCATTCTATGTGAGTTTTGGGAATCCCCTTTCTTGGGCTTTGCCTTATTCCTGCAGTCAGTTAGTATTCACTACACAAATCATTCATAATCACGCAAGGCTATATATTTTATTTATAAATTTGTATTTTACTGTGCACCCATAGTAGTACCCAGAATGAATAAAAATGGGTATGCTGGATTCACATTACTGTGTTGTGTGCCTTGCCATTTTCTGGTGCTCATCTAATGTACGCTTTCTGTATGGATAGAGTTACATTATTCTGGTGTGGTGATAGCTGTTGAAAAATGCATACCCTATGGTACTACGACACACCACAAGACATTCACCTTTAGGCTCCTTACTTATCAACCAGTTTGTTTAAGGACCTAGTTGTGAAAACAGAACCCAGTCATTAAGTGAGATGTATTTTTCCGTCTCTTGGCTTTGGGTTCAGCACACGACTGCTTTGGCCATCAGAATAGGGTAGAAGGGTACCAGCTACAAGCCTTGGCTTTCCAAGGTCTTGGATGATTTTCTTGTTTCCCTCTACCCCTGCCATGAGAAACACGTGCATTCCTGATGGTCCCAGGAGGAGTAATGTGATGACCACAAGTGTCCTGAGTCACATCCATTATGGTTAAGAGGCAAGAGATCTTCTGACAAACTGGCATGAGGCTGTTAATGGCTAGTATCTATGTGATGTATTATAGCTTTCATAAGCATTTAACAAGAGACACCTGCATTCAAACCCCAGCTCTGCTAGAGACAGACAGACAGGTAAGTCCTTCCAGAGATGGTGCTCACCTTGGTCTTTAGACTCCGCCTGGGCGAACTCCTCCAGGGACTGTTCCAGCAAATCTGCCAGCTTATTCAGGACCCTTGAGCGTTCCTGGGGGCTCCAGGATGACCAACCAGGAAAGGCTGCTCTGGCAGCCTGGACCGCAGCTTCTATCTTTGAGCAGCAAACGGGAGAAGATTGCCTTAAAGCTCTTAAAGTGTTGGATCAATGCAGAATCCACAAGTCCTTATCCACTTAATTTTGTTGTATGTTTGTTTGCTTTGCATGCTTTTTGTATGTTTTAGTTGATTTTGCCTAATTTCATATATTCAACACGTCCCAGTGCTGGGCTACTAGCAAAGCCAGTGTACCACAAAAACAAAGAAAAATGCTTCATTTCAACCGAGGTCTGCAGAATGTGGCAACCAGATAATCAGAAAGAATGTATATGAATTTTAATATATGTACATTTTAAATAACTTTAACACATAGAAATTTCTCTTTGAATATTGTTTGGGAGAGGAAACTTGTCTAGATGTACCATCTCTAAAAACCTTTAATTCCAAAAAATAAAAAAAGGGGGGGGGACCAGCAGTTAGCATAATAGCTATGTCGCTGGATTCCCATGTAGTCGACCGCAGTTTGTGTCCCGGACCTGGTGCCTTAAAACTCACACTGGGCGTGTGTGTGTGTGTGTGTGTGTGTGTGTGCCCAAGATCCCAAGAGGAGAATGGAAGAGAAAGGATTGCTGCGTGGCCATCCCCCCTGGGGAGTGATTTCTCGCTTTCTGTCTCTGTTTTTCTCTGTCTGGTGAGTGCACACACCCTATGGCAAAAACCTCTCCAAAACAAACAAAAACAAAAACAAAACAAAAACAAAAATACTTTAATTCCACCCTAATATTGTATAAAGTCTAAAGTTTTGCATGAACTCCCATTTTCCACTGTCATTCTCACTGGGAATGACTCATTCTATTAGTCATTTATTGAGTAATTTTTATAGATAAGGAAACATGTTAAATATCAATATTTTACACCAATTATTTCATTGAATCCCTTCTAAAATTCTGTAACGTGAGTATTGCTGTGCCCATTTTACAGATGAGGAACAGAGGCACAGAAAGCTCAAGTACCTGGCCAGAGATCACACAGCTAATACATGGCAGACTCAGACTTCAAACCAAGACTTTGTGGTCCCCAAAACCACACACTGACCCACTGTGGCGCAGCCACCGCCGCTGCCCCTTGCCTTGTTCTGCCCAGTGGAAGAAGCTCCGTTGGAGAGGAGGGGCTCTGTGGCTGGACACAGCTTGGGAACCCACTTTTGGAGCTACCTCCCAAAGAAAACAACGGAAAGGAAGGCACAGACCAACTTATGGCCAAAATGTGATACAGGCAAAATGAACTTTTGAGTTCTCATCTGCCTTTTTCTTCTCTCGGGCAACATCTAAGCAATGCCCTTTCCAGATAAAGAGACTCCCTAGTCTGTGTCCAGCCCCCTCCTCTCTCCCATGCAAGACAGATACTTATAGTCATTAACTCAGTTCTCTTCCTTCCCTGAGCTCCGGCTCAGCCTCAGAATCCTTTTCCACAGGCGTCAGGCAGCCGCAAGCATCTTCCTTTTATCATGTGGTCTGACAGCAATCCAGCCTCTGGGGCCTTTGCTAGCCCTCTTGCACAAAACCTGACCCACGCCATGCTTTTATTTTCCTCATGAGAACAAGGTCACTTTCAGCTAAGCTGAAAGAAGGTATAAAATGATACTTATCTTAATTATAAATTTCTGGGAAGATAGCAGTTTTACTTCAAAAACAGAATCCAGTGTGGATCTACAGAAGGAAGGAAGAGATGCAGGCTTGGGTGATGTCTGCCACAAGCTGTAGTCATGGGGAACCCCACTGACCCCTAACAAGAGCAGGGCAAATTCCTGCAGGAGTCGGTGAAAATATCTGATCTTGTCACTATTCAGAACATTCAAGTTCGCTCGATGTGCTAAGGGTGTCTTAAGTCATAAAGTCTAATGTCCTTGTAATACCAAACACATATTAATCTACTCTATACTGTCCTGCTAGCATAAGCTGACCCTTAGAAAACATTTACCACATGCCAGCCATGGACTTCACATCCATGAGTCTGTTTAATCCTCAGAATAGCACTCTGCAAGAGATATTACAATTATCCCCGTTTTACAGATGAGGCACAGAGTGGTCCAGCTCCGAGTCCAGGCCATGGATACCAAGTGGTCGGACAGTCTTTGAAGCCAAGCAGTCTCATTCCAGTCTGTGCTTCAGCTGCAGTGCTATAGTGTAAATGTTCCACAAACGCACATGCACATGTGTGTGTACACTGATGCAAGCAGCAGAGGAGAAGGTGTTAGCACACTGTCCTCAGTAAGATAAGGATGATGATAGAGCCTGATCTCTAGGTTGTAACAGCTCATTGTTCGGTACAACCCAACCAAGAAATAAATTTGGACTTTTTGGATCAGATAGGATATTTGTAGCTAGATTGCTGAGAAACAAACAAACCAAAAAAAGCCCCCATTACTCTACTTGCGGGTACATCCGTACTTCCTCCAATTTTCTGAAAAGGCATGAGATATTAACTGCAAAAAATAGTTTTCACCTTTAACTTCACTTTGGAAAACACTCTGAGACAAGAAATGGAAAACATAGAGCTGGATTTTCCACATCTAATGTCCAAAATACCTCTAATGACCTGAGGTCATTTGAAGCAAACAAAACTGCAAGTTACAGTTTAACCAATGAGTTAACCAATATTTGCAAACTCTAATCCATAGTCTAAAGGTTTCTTGATGCATGAAAGATTTGTTATTGACAAAAGAAAATAGTTGAAGGTTTTGTTTTTTTTTAAATGCATTAGGCTTTGGATGTCCATATATACATCAGCCACATTTATCACCACAGATATGTTTACATTCTCAGTATAATAATTGATAACTAATTAAACATATTTCAGACATTTTACAAAATTTCCCAAGTAAAATTAATTTTACATCACCAAAAAAAAAAATGCATGTGCCATTAAGCACTTTCAATAAGGAAAAGGATGCTATCAATCTAACTGTAAAAATATATTTTGAAATATATTTAATTTTGAGTCTCAGCATTCGAATGATTGATTTTCTCTTACTAGGTATTCTAAAGACATGAGGGATTTTTAGAGGACAATCTAATGCCCCAGGTTTTTGATTGTTTGTTTTTGTGAGATGACACAATTTTTAATAACCCAGGGATAGAGTGGTAAATGTAGGCAATAATGTATATCTATAATGGTAAGGAAAAAGGAGCACTTAATAATAGTTCTTATAGATAATACATTGTAGTAGACACCTGTTAGAGAAAGCCTGAGAATTATGAAAAATAAACTACATACACGGCTATGTTCATTTGCTAGAAAAATGATTTGGTTTTGAATAGAGAAACCTGAGGTTTGTCTGTGTTCCATATACATCCGGTTGCGATATAAACCTTCTTAGAGCTAGACTCATCTTTCTGCTAACGTTTAACAATACCGCACCTTCCTCCAACCCCTGTATACTTTAACTAAAAAATTAGATGCCTTTCTATTTTCTCTGAGTATACTCACCTCTTCTTTTCCACTATTTGGCACTCTGCAATATACTTCTCCTGTTGATGGGTCATAGGAATCTATATATGAGTGACAAGGTAAAAATTTTCCATCTATGAAGTTTTCCAGAATCAAAAGTTCCTGAGTTCTAGCCATCGCAAGGAAAAATCCTGCCTCTCTCTTTTGCAGTCGTTCACTCTGGTTGCCCCACCACGTGCCTACTAAATTACTACTCCTAAATTAGTCTCTTTTTTTTTTTTTTTTCCAGCCCCAATACCCTCATTTGCCAATCAGTAGAAGAGGGAGGTGACCTGACGTTGCCAACTCAGAACACAAGACAGGCTTCCAGTCTCCAAACTCAGAACGCAAGAGCTCTCAATATTTTACTTACTTCCAGTACATTATGAGACATGGTAAACTGTTAAACTAGCATCAACCTACATCTCCGTCTCCACAGCCCTTGAAAATCATCAGACAGCATCTGAATGTACTTTACTGAGTTCATATTGTGAGCTGTTCATTGCTCAAACACTACTCACTTATTCCACACAATAATCCTATATGAAGTACACAGAGAAATTGAGCCTTGAAGAGGTTAGATAATCCGTACAAATACCAGTGTAAGCAAGGGGAGAACTGTAACCCATTAGTCTACAAATTAGGTTTTTCCCTCAGCACGTAACTGCCCTTATCCTGCAGAGGTGACTGAGCACAGGAGCCCTCATTTCAAAGTTTGTTTCTCTTTTCCTTTGCTGACTTTGCTCCGAAGAGCTGTATCTCCATCCTGAAGCCAGCAACACAGCAGAAGCTCACCTGGAGGCGAAGATTCAAACCAAACACGTGTGGGACATACATACTAAACAAAGGACTCTTGTCCTTTATGATATAGGTAGGAATTAATAGAAATTGGTCAGAGAAATAAGCAACCCAGCTGATAAGATAAGCAAAGATGGGACTGGCAGGTGGCACGGAAACTAAGACAGCTGGATCTCACATGGCCAAATGCATGGTTCAAGTCCCAGACCCAGTGACTTAAAGAACATGCTGGGCATGTGTGCATGCTTGTCCCAAAAATCCTGAGAAGAAAAGAGAGGAGCATTACAGCATGGCCATTTCCCCAGGGGGTGATTTCTCATTTTCCCTCTCTCTGTGTCTCTCTCCATGGAGCACACACACACAATAACAAAATTTAAAAAAAAAAAAGCCAAAAATATAGAAAAGTAATTCAGAGTCAGGGGAACCTAGCTAGCTAAGGAATTTGAAATACAAAAGGTGCCCTGTTTGGCCAGACTGGAGAGCATTTGTAAAGACTGATACCATCCATCCACTCTGGGCATGTGAAGAAGCACACATGCTCTTCATGCATTGGTAGGACTCTCCTGAGTGCCCACGACATGGTTTGGTGCAATTTGCTAGTGTCAGCATTTCCTTTTTTTTTCTTTAGCTATTCATCAGAATTCATTATTTACATATAATTATTACACATCTTTGCAGGTTAGAGAATGGGGTTTAAAAACGTGCACACAGGGTCAGGCAGGTGGGCCTAGTGGTTAAGGCACTGGACTCCCACATGGCCAGCCGCAGTCTGGACCTGGCAACTTGATTTCTCACCTTCCCTTTCTTTTTCTCTCTCTGTCTCTCTCTGGTCAGGTTAAAAAATAACAACAAATACAGTTAAATAAACAAATAATTATTTTAAAAAGCATGTATACAGTGTATAGTAAACAAATTGAAGATGTGAACATATTCATCACCTTTAATACTTAACATTATGTGGTGAACATTCAAAACACTCCAATGGTTATTCTGCAAGTATGTACTGAGTTGTCTATGATATTCTTTACAGAGAGGTACAGTTTTAAAGAAAGTATATGGGGGGGGGTGGTGCCTGCTCTATGGTGAAGAAAAACATATTATTATTTTTCTTTTTTTTTGAGAGAGAGTTTGTTTTGTTTTGTTTTGTTTTGTTTTGTTTTGTTTTGTTTTGTTTTGTTTTGTTTTGTTTTGTTTTGTTTTTTGCTATAGGACGCGTGCACTTGTCAGAAAAAGAGAGAGAGACAGAGAGACAGAAAGTGAGAAATTACCCCCTGGGGGTATGGCCACACCGCAATCCCTTCTTCTCCAGTCTCCTCTCAGGATATTGGGCACACACGCACACTCACCCAACATGAGTTTAAGCCACCGGGTCTGGAACTCGAACCATGGTTGACTACATAGGAGTATAGCGACATAGCCATTATACCAACTGCTGGTCCCAAACATATTGATTAAAAACAAGTCAACATGGGCCAGCAAGTGGCATAGTGATTGAGCACTGGACTCCCACATGGCTGGCAGCAGTTCAAGTCCTGGACCTGATGGTTTGCTTTCTCATTTTCTCAGACTGAAAAATAATAACAAATAAAAATAAATTATTACTTTTTAAAACTAAGACAAGAAACAATGTTATAAATTGACAAAGATTATCTTAACATAGCCAATGAAAGAAGAATTTGTGATTTCCATGTAGAGAACTGTGGGAGATAAGAGCTTATAATCCTAAAAAAATCTGTGGGTATCAATCACTGGTCCAGCTAAAGATAGGTAAAATTATACATAACAATAGCTCACTAAGAAGAGATAGAAAAAGAACACTTTTACTCACACAGTGTGAGTTCTTATAAGACCATAGTACTGTACTGTGCATAAAGAAATAGGTCCTCAAAAAAGCAAAGATAAAACAAAATTAGAAAGATGTGAAAAGTGAAGACATGGTTGGGAACCAGCAGTTACCGTAATGGCTATGTCGCTGGACTCCCACGTAGTCAACCACGGTTCGAGTCCTGGACCTGGTGGCTTAAAACTCACGCCGGGCACGTGTGCATGCGTGCCCAAGATCCCGGGAGGAGAATGGAGAAGAGATTGCGGCGTGACCATCCCCTCTGGGGGGTGATTTCTCGCTTTCTGTCTCTCTGTCTCTCTCTGTCTGTCTGGTGAGCGCACGCGCCCTACAGTGAAAACCTCTCCAAAAAAAAAAAAAAAGTGAAGACATGGTAAAGCCAGTGATTTGGTGACTTCTAGGCTGTCGAAAGTTCTTGATTTTAACTTTAAATTCAGTCCAAAGATGCAGCTGTAGCATCTTGGAATTTTCTCTATTGTCTAGTTCTATACAATAAGTAATGGTTTTAATAGACCTATAAATTGAAACCTGGGAGACAACTGTCTATAAAATAATTGATGAATTTGTATATAAACCTGCTCGTGTGAAAATTGTTGAGTCTATATTTAGTCCCAACATTCAGTGTTATTTTTAAGAAGTGTGGACTTAGCCTTTTTTTCTAGTTATTTTGTGTTCTCTTACTTCTAATTGTCTCTCTAGATTTTGTAGTATAGTAGTCTCTTACATATTTCCTGAAGAGTCATTTTAGTTTTAGTGAATTCTTTCAGCATTTGTTTATCTGGGAATTATTTTATTTCTCCTTCCCATTTGAAAAATAATCTTGTTAAGTATAGTACTCTCGGTTGAAATTGCTTTTCTTTCAGAGTTTTAAATATGTCTTCCCATTCTTTCCTTGCCTGAATTGTTTCAGCTGAGAGATCCAACGTTAGTCTAATGGGATAACTTTTGTAAGTAATTTGGCATATCTCTCTTACTGTTTTAAAATTTTCTGTCTTTTTTTGTTTGTTTTGTTTTTAAAACCAATTTAGCTGCGATAGACCTTGGAAAGAATCTTCTCATATCATTTGGTGTCCTCCGTATCTCCTGGATTTGGATGGTTGAATGCCTCTCTAAATTTGGAAAGTTTTCAGTTAATATGCTATGAAAGATGTTTTCTATGGCTTTACCTGTATTTTCTCTTTCTGGAATACCTATTATGAGGATATTTGGTCACTTAATGATTTCCAATACATTATCTTCATTTTTAATTTTGTAAACAATTATTTTATTTGTTATTATTATTATTTTAAATTTGACCAGAGAGAGACAGAGAGAAAGGGAAAGTGTGAAAGCAAGCCGCCACGTCCAGGACTCAAACCACAGTTGGACATGTGGGAGTTCAGCACCCTAACTACTATGCCATCTGCTGTATTTACTTATTTTTAATTTGACCGGACAAGGACAGAGTGAGAGAGGGAAAGTGAAAAACCAAGCTGCCAGGTCCAGTACTTGAACCATGATCGGCCATGTGGGAGTTCAGTGCCCTTAACTACCATGCCACCTGCCAGCCTTGATTGTCCTCCTTTTTAATGGTTATTCTTCTATTCTTTTCAGTTAATGGACTAAATTAGAGGTCTTATCTTCAAGGTCAGAGATTCTTTCTTCTACATGGTCTAGTCTGCTGTTGATATTTTAAAAAAAGGTTTTTATTTCCTGCAATGTAGTCTTTATCTCCAGAAGTTCTGTTTGATTCTTTTTCAGTGTGTCTACCTTCTTATGGAGTTCATCCATCATGTCACGAAGGATTTTCTCATCTCCTATGATTGGCTCTAAAGTTTACTCTTGCATATAGTTGAGTGTACATACAACGAATATTCTGATTTTTGAGTGTATATACAACAAATATTCTGATATTTTTCCTGACATTTCTGCAATCTCTTGTATTTTATCCATAGTTGGAGAGAAGTGATGGTCCTTTGAAGGGGAGGTATTTCTTGATTTTCTCCTATTTCTTCAGGTTCTGCTTTGGTTTATTTTTAGTTACCTAGTGGGTAGACTCACTTCTTTCTTCTTCTTTGGCATATGTTCCTATAACTGTGTGCTCCTGCACATCTCTGTGATATGTGTATTCTCTGTGCCAATGTCTCTCTACTGTGTGAAAGGAGTACAGAATCCACAGCAGCAGCTTAGGCTTTAAGTATTCAGAAGGGAGTTTTTCTCTTTTTACTGTCACAGGAATTATGGTAAAAATAATTGCTCCAGAGACTTCTACTTTCATGTGTTTTGTTCTTGTATACTCAAACCTAACTGCTCCAAATGTGGATGGAGGTAGCACCAAATCTTGGTCTACCAAGTGGACTCAAGCTGAGAGGCTTGACTTAGGCTTTCCTGTTGGTCCTGGATGAGTGAAGGGCAGAATGGCGTCAGCACACATGGACCAGAAGCTCCTACCTTCTATCTCTGGGATTGCAGGGTCATTTCTTTCCTTCTCTAGGACTGTGGGAACCCGCCATTGGTCTTTGAAGGCTGGAGGGCCCCTCCTCCCCGACAACAGTCTGGATGTAGGTCCTTGATGGTGAGCTCAAGCTGAGCAGCTAGGCTTGGGCCTGCCTATTGGAACTTTTGTCTTTGGGATAGCAGCATCTCCCTACTGCTCCTTCTTTCTCTGGGATCACAGGAACCGGCTATTGGTCTTTGAAGGCCGGTGGGCTTCTCCTCCCCCATAGCAGGCCAGGTGAGGGCCCTTGCCGATGAGCTCAAGAAGGCTGTAATTCCACAGGGCACGCTCAGGAGGTGGAACCTCTGTCAGCCTGGACTGTGGAGTCACTCACTGCATGGAGTATGGTTTTACATGATGCTCAGCATGAAATGATCAAGTGTTTTGTTATGACAGTGTAGTTGGAGGTCAATATCTAATCAATCACAATATAAACCTACCCTCAATAGCTTTCATACAACTTTGTCTAACATTTCTAAATTTCTCACTGACGCTCTGCCCTGCAGGCACCAGCCTCTGCACTGATCCTGTATCCAGGGAGAATGGAGGCCTCTGGAAGGGGAAAAGGTGCCTGTTTTCAAAGAAAGGGGCATGGCCAAATGCCTGAGGTCTTACAGATGTAACAGAAAATTAGATGTTAATGATGCAACCCTAAGCCTACTTCCCTAACCTCAAAGGTGAAATCTAGTACCCAGCTCCAAGGGAAGACTTAAAGCTGTGGCCAGCAGAGGCAGATGAGCCTCGCAGGGTGCTGGTGTGTGCCACCTTCAACAAGGGGAAACTGCTCAGAAAATACAAAAGTTAAATCCAGTAAACAGGGTTTCAGGCTGATATTAGAAAGGCCACAAGCTGTGGAAGCAGCTACTAAGTAAACTCCAGTCCCTTGATTGTTATTGGTGATTGGATACTTCAGGGAAATCAGACATTAGAATAGATTAAGGTGCAGTTGTTCTGGGCCAAATGTCCAATGACAATTTGAGAATATGATGGAATATGTGAGAAGAATTGCTCAGCAAAGTGGACTATTTAGAAGAATTCTGGGGGGCCGGCAGGTGGCATGGTAGCTGAGACATTGGACTCCCACATGGCTGACCATGGTAGTCCTGGACCTGGTGGCTTGCTTTCTCACTTTCCTTCTCTGTCTCTCTCTGGTCAAATTAAATAATGATGATGATGAATAAAATTAAATTCTAAAAAAAAAAAAAATTCTGATCATGGTAACTTAAGAGTTAGTATAACTGGTATTTTTTTTTTCTTTCCTTCTTTCTTCCTCCCTTCCTTCCTTTCTCTCTTTTTCTTTCTTTCTCTCTTTTTCTTTTCCTTTCTTTCTTTCTTTCTTCTTTCTTCCTTTCTTCTTTCCAAAACCTACCAGGGTATCAGACCCCATTACTACCAGCTCCCACGCAGCAGCAGGTCCTCTAGGCCTTCTCCCCAATCAGGTTCAAATTTGAGTATAGGAGAACTGATTTTCACAGGAAGGGTTTTACCTGGCCAAGAGCTCTTCTTACTAGCTAAGAGATTTAACAAGGTTTTTTTCAAGCATAGCCAGAATCAAGAGTCTGGACTCTATAACATCTTTGACTGTTAGACAGGAATGAGGCTGTGAATTTTACTGCTTATTTCTTGACACTGGGGGGGAGTTTGGGGGAAGGCTCAGGACTTGGTGGTTTAAGGCAGCCAGGCCTCACACAGCTGACCACTTGGTTTAAGTCCTAGGCATAGTGACTTGAAAAGCACACTGGGCCCAAGTACATGTGTGCCCAAAATCTCAACAGGATGGAGAAATGGAGAAAGGACTGCAGAATTACCATGTCTCATTAGGAGGTACTATCTCCCTGTCTATCTCTAATAAGTGCATGTCCCCTCTGGTAATTAAAAAAAATAAGACTGAGAGAGCACTCTAGCTACCTCGGCAACCATTCTGTGATCAAGAACAAAGGACTGATGCAAAGATTTGCCCAATATATAGCCAAGCAGGACTAGCTCTAGACCTTATAGGTACCAGAAATCGAGTTGACACTCTTTTAAGGTGCTAAGAATAAGTAGCCAGAGATAAACCCTCTATGAAATGTGGGATTTAGAGACAGCACAAATAAGAATCTTCCAGAAAAGAGACTCCATATGTTGGAGTAGAGCCTCTAAGATTGAATTTGTAAGATATAGCTGGAAGCTGAGCCAGAAAAGCTGAGGTAATGTTCTGTACCAATCCTCCCTCCACTGAAGAAGTAGGTTGGTGGGGTGGGGGTGGGTATGGAATCCCCCCCAGGCCCTAAGCAGCATAACTCCAAGTCAGAGAATAGCTTCACCTTCCCACAGTAAGAATAAAGTGAGGTTAGAGGCAGTTTTGCTTCAACAGGTGAAATGTAAATAAGAGACTATTGGACAGTAATCTACACATTAATTTGATTCTGATTATTATAATGTGGTTATGCAGAGTGCTACTCACTGTAGGAAATATACCTATATTCAGTAGTGATGGTGACAACATACACTCAAATGGTTCCGAAAGTTCTTTTTACTGTTTGAAACTTTCCCATCCATTTATTCATCCTCCCCCCCAAAATGCATTTTTCACAGAAAAAGTGGAATTGGATCCCTACCTCACATCATACACATGTGTTCATACCACTTATATACATACATTTACATATTTTTTAAAAGAAAGAAAATGTTAAATTCAAAGTAAAGTACCATGGTGAGGGGTGAGAAAACACAGGATGGCTCATAAGATTTTATTGTCTTTAATCTATATACTGGTTACATATATTATTTTGCTTGTATAAAATAACACATTAATAGAAATATATACTATGTCAAAGAGACTTTATTTTTTAAAGTTTTATATTCACAGAAACCCTGCACCATTTCTCCCATTATTAATGTATAGTATATTAGTATAGTACATTTGCCACAAGTAGCTCATGACTATAAAGTAGTTCATAGTTTACTCGTATTTCCTTAGTTTTTACCTGTCAGTCTGTTTGAAAATTCCATTCGTGGTAGCACATTACAGTTGGTTATATCTTCTTAGGCACCTCTGGGCAGTGAGTTTCTCAGATTTTCATGTTTGACAACCTTCATGGTGTTGAAGAACCCTGATCAAAAACTTCTGTAGGATGCCCCTTTACTGGAATTTGCTTGATGTTTTCTTCATGATTAGACCAGGTTATTAATTTTTTAGAGAGGTTTTTTACTATAGGGCACGTGCACTCGCCAGACAGACAGAGAGAGACATAGAGACAGAAAGCGAGAAATCACCCCCCAGGGGGGATGGTCACACCGCAATCCCTTCTCCTCCATTCTCCTCTCAGGATCTTGGGCACGCCCGCACACGCGCCCGTGAGTTTTAAGCCACCGGGTCCGGGACATGAACTGTGGTCGACTACGTGGGAGTACAGCGACATAGCCATTATGCTAACTGCTGGTTCCCTAGACCAGGTTATGAATTTTTGAAAAGACCAGAGATAAAGCACTATTTTCCCCACACCATTATGTGCTGGTATATATGATCAAAGTGACTTACCACTGTTGGTGTTAACCTTGGTTATATGGCTGAGGTGGTACTTGTCCAGCTTCTCCACTTTGATTCTTTTCCTTCTTTTCCTACAATACTTTTTTTTTTTTTAAGTTTATGTCTTTTCTCTATAAGAGGGAACAGAGTCTTGATATAATCCACCCCTTGCCCAATCCATCCCTGGATTATGGGCACATTTGCCCAGCATACTCAGGGAGGTCTTTGTATGTGAACCTGGAAGCTTCACAGGTGAGTCAGCCTTGTAAAGCATCACATTTTACAACTGTGCCATCACCGGCCCCCCTGCCATACTGTACTTTGGAAAGAAGTTACAATGCTCAGCCCAAGTGAAGAGATATGTTCCACCTCCTTTAGGGCAGAATATCTATAAAAATTATAAGGCATGCTTCTCCAAGGGAGATTTGCTATTCTCCCTCCCCCTCTTTATTTATTCAATAATTTATTTATTTCAATACAGATGTATTTTTAAAATTATTTAATTAATTAATTTTTTAAATTTGCTATAGGGCACATGCAGTCACCAGAGAGAGACGGGGGTGGGTGAAATGAGAAAGCAAGACACCAGGTCCAGGACTAGATCCATGGTCATCCATGTGGGTGTCCAGTGCCTTAATCACTATGCCACTTGCTGGCCCCTGGATGTATTTCTTGCCTGCGGACATTTTGTTTCTAGGTTTTTTTTTTTTTTTTCAGTTAAATGTTTAGTTAACTTTTCTATATGTTGGTAATGGTAATATCTAAGGCTATATTCTGGCTCCTTTCTTTTTTTTTTTTTTTTTGGGGGGTTTTTTCTTTAGGGGCCCTTCGGTCTCCAGA
>NW_006159583.1:8128336-8140341 GCF_000334495.1 Tupaia belangeri chinensis
CCTCCATACTCCTCTCGGGATCTTGGGCACGCACGCACACGTGCCTGGTGTGAGTTTTAAGCCACCGGGTCCGGGACGCGAACCGCAGTTGACCACGTGGGAGTCCAGCGACATAGCCATTACGCTAACTGCTGGTTCCCGCTCCTTTCTATTACACATATAATACACACACATATATACATATACACACATATATAGTGTTATTTATATAAATATAATACATATATAATGGTGTATATATAATATGTATGACATTTTCTTTTATTTATATTCTTCTGCATGCCACAAATGATTTGCAATGACTTACAGAAATAAAAATACATCAATTACAGCAGTGGGTAAGTGAGGGTATAGTCATGTACTGTTTAACAATGGAGATGTGTTCTGAGAAACAGGTTAAGTGATCTTATTATGATGCAACAACACAGACTGCACCTATACAAACTAGGCAGGATAGCCTACTACATACCTTTGGCCACATGGTATATCCTATTGCTCCTAAGCTGTAAACTTGTACAGCATGATACGATACTGAATACTGTAGGCAACTATAACACAATGGTATTTGTGTATCTAAATATATCTATACATTAAAAAGGTACAGTTAAGAAATATGTAGAAATTATAAAAAATGGTACACCTGTGTAGGGCACTTCCCATGAATGGTGCTTGTAAGACTGCCATTTCACTCATTCTAGGTGAGTCAGTGAATGGTGAGTGAATATGAAGGCCTAGAATGTAAATGTACACTACCATAGACTTCTTAAGCACTGTAAACTTGGGCTACACTAGATTAATAAAAATATTTTTCTTTTTTCAATAACAAAGTCATCTTGGCTTCCTGTAACTTGTTTATTTTATAAACTTTAATTTTTTTTAACTTTTGATCCTTGTAATAATACTTAGCTTAAAACAGAAATACATTGTAGAGCTATACAAAAATATTTATTTCCTCAATTTTATAAGTTTTTCTATATTTAAAATTTTGACTTTTTAAACTTTTCTGTTAAAAATGAAAACAAAAGCACAGGCAATAGCTTAGGCCTACACAAGATCATCATTAGTATCACTGTCTTCTACCTCCACATCTTGTCTGACTGGGACGGCCATGACCAACAAAACAACACACAATTAGGGAACCAGCAGTTAGCGTAATGGCTATGTCGCTGGACTCCCACGTAGTCGACCGCAGTTCGTGTCCCGGACCCGGTGGCTTAAAACTCACGCCGGGCGCGTGTGCGTGCGTGCCCAAGATCCCGAGAGGAGAATGGAGGAAAAGGGATTGCGGCGTGACCATCCCCCCTGGGGGGTGATTTCTCGCTTTCTGTCTCTATGTCTCTCTCTGTCTGTCTGGCGAGCGCACGCGCCCTACAGTGAAAACCTCTCAAAAAAAAAAAAAAAAAACCACACACACACACAATTAAATCAAGCACAAGAGAAAATGATAAAATCAAGAAACTGCATGAAGGCCAAACCTGTGGCATAGTGGTCAACAGAGCTGGATCCCACAGGCCAAGTGTGGTTTGAATTCTAGCCCTAGAGGTTAAAAAACAAACTAGGCATGTGTGCATATGTGCTCCAAGTCCCAACTAGATGGAGAAATACAGAAGGGATTGTGGTATGACCATGCCCATTGGGAAGGGGTTCATTCTTCTTCTCTGGATAGTGCATGCACCCTCTGCCAATATAAAAAGAAATTGCATGAGAAGTTTAAGGCTGCTGCCGGCATCCCACAGTCTGTTTTATGGTACAGTTTTTTAAATATAAATAGGAGTAAACTCTTAAATAATGGTAATAGTATAATAAATACATAAACCAGTAATATAGTCATTTATTATCATTCTTATATATTGACCATAATTATATGTGCTATTTTTATAAGAATGTTAGCACAGTAGGTGTTTACACTGGCATCCCCACAAACATGTGAGTAATGTTTTGCTCCACTATGATGTTAAGGTGGCTATGATGTCACTAGGTGATAGCAATTTTTTAGCTCCATATAATCTTTTTTCTTTAAGAATTATTTTATTTAACTTTATTTTAATTTGACCAGAGAGGGACAGAGAGAAAGTGCAAGCCACCAGGTCCAAGTCTCGAACCATGGTCAACCATGGGGGAGTCCAGCGCCCTTAACCACCACGCCACCTGCCGACCCCAGCTCCATATAATCTTACAGGAGCTGTTTCATAGTCTGTTATTTATGTGGCACATGACTGTATTAGGAAGAATGAAAAGTAAGGGCTTGCAAACAAGATCAAGCCAGGCCTAAGGATGATTAATGGACTGCCCACGATGAAGATTCTGTAGTTTTTGGACTAAGTCTCAAATTTGGATGTAAAGTTTCAGCTGCCAGGACAAAGTAGAAACCATCATCAGTAACTTTAGTACATAGTGGTTATGTTTTCATTTTTTTCTAATCTTAAATTTTCTTCCATCCTTTATTAAAGCAGCTGTTTTAAAGTTTGCATGGCCACTGTCTTAAAATATATTTTATTTTCTTCTACTTTTATCATATAGAACCTGTAAGTATTATGCTACTGATAACCTGAGGTTTTCTTCATCACTAAGAATATTTCCATTTCTGTAAATGACATTTTAGAAGTTATTCAAGGAAATAAACCTAACCACAGGTAAATTCTTCAGATGAAAATTTTGGTATGCTGTCACCCCTGAGGCTCCACAGGGCATCAATGAGCATATTACTGAAATTACTGTGGTTTGACATCTGGCTTACAGGCTTTGAGATGTGATTTTGTCAATACACTATGAATAAATCATTTAAGTTAAACTTACTAGATTTGTAATACTGAATTTCCAATCTATTTATATAAAGTAATTATCAGAAAGCTCAGATATTGGAAGACTCATTCCTAAAACATTTCCTTCCTCTGATCAAACTACCTGAATTACCAAATGAAACTCAGAAATTAAATATCCAAAGTTCATTTATCAGCACATTTATTCTTGCTTTAAGCAGAGACTTATGAAACTCAGACATAATCAGAAGGTTAAATAACCAACAAAGAACCAGAAGAGACATCGGACAAAATTCGACAATATTTGAATCTATCTCTGTGTGATGAATCCATGGTTTTTACTGCCCAAAGGGAACCGGGGAGGCTTTGATTTCTAGACAGGGTGCTATGGTTTGAATGTATATGACCCTCCAAAATTCACATTGAAATTTAATTCCCAATACAATAGTTAAAATTGTTGATTTGTATATTCATGGGAAGACTATGTCTAGAAATTGTTTTCTAAAAGTTCTCTCATAATACAGAGAGGCTCAAACACTGTCATAAATGAGTATATGAAAAAAATACTAAAGTCAAAACATGGTTCTATAATGCTTTTAAGCCAGGATATCCTAGAGTGAATTGATCAGTAGAACTCAAGAGTCAAGATTAGAGGAGAGAGCCATTGGTGTGAAGAAACAGTAATACTATAAAGAGGAAGTAGTCAAGACAAGATGTTTCTGAAGCAAAAGAACACTAAATGGATGTACTATGATATGGATGGGAGTGTCAGGGTGAGGAAATCAGACCACCACCAAGCTTGGGCATGCTTGCTACACCTCTTATTTAATACACCCCAACCGTCCACCACTAAAATGCATCTCACAGCACCCACAGTGGGTCCTCTTAATAACACCACTCCCTTTGAAAATAATTGCAAACATAATGCAGATAAAAACACTGCACTTCACCATATTTTTTTTTTTTTTATTTTAGAGATTTTGACACAGGGTGTGTGTGCTTGCCAGAGAGACAGAAACAGACAGAAAGCAAGAAATCACCCCCTTCCCCCCAAGAGGAGATGGCCATACCACAATCCCTTCTCCTCCATTTTCCTTTTGGAATTTTGGGCAAGCATATGCGCCAGGCATGAGGTTTAAGCTGCCGGGCCTGGGACTCGAACCGTGGTCAACTACATGAGAGTCCAGCGACATAACCATTATGCCATCTGCTGGTCCCTCACAATTTAATTGGAAAGAAATGAATACAGGCATTCACTTCTTTTACTACTATTTGTTTATGCTAAATTCTTAATTAAAATTCTAGGGGCCAGCAGGTAGTGTAGAGGTTAAGACACTGGACTCCCACATGCCTGACCACAGTTCAAGTCCTGGACCTGGCAGCCTGAAACTCACACAGGGCACATGTGCATACATGCCCAAAATCCCAGGAGGAGAATGAAGGAGAAGTGATGGCAATATGGCCAACCACTCTACAGGGGTGATTTCTTATTTTCTCTCATTGTCTCTAGTCTCTCTCTGGCAAGCTCACACACCTTACATCAAAAAGTTTACAAAAAAAAAAAAATCTAAATTCTACCATGGCCTTATATATGTATGTAATATAAAAAGGTGTTTCTTGTTTTTGCTCTTTCCCCAATCCATTTCCCCTTCCTAATAACACCCTCGATTTCTAACCCTACCACAACTATCGGCTATGTTGGATGATATATCATGCCTAACCACAAGGATATCCCAAGAAAAGAAAACAAAACTTCCAGTCAATGAAGAGAAATTTCTAGGACTTCTAGAAAAGATGGGCTCTTTTAGCCCGTTCTTGGTCTGGATGCAGAGTCTGAGGACGTAATGTGGAATCACTCACCCTATCATTGCAGAGTTGGAGAGTCTATAAGGATCTGAAGGAAAAGCCAACACTGGAAAGGGTAGAATGAAGGTAAGTCCTTGCTGACACTGTGGGAGCTGCTTGATCTAGACTGACTCAAAGATAGGGCTATCTCTAATTTTTTCAATTATGTCATCAAAAAAATTATCTTTGGGGGCTAGCCATGTGGTGTGATGGTTAAGTCCCAACCCAGTAGCTTGAAAAACACACAGGGCACATGTGAATGCATGCCCAAAACCCCAAGAGAAGAGTGAAGGACAAATGACAGCGGTGTGGTCATCCACCCTGGGGGGTGCGTTCTCACTTTCTCGTTCTCTCTCTCCCTTTCTCTCTCTTCAGTGAGCACAGAAGCCCTATAGCAAACTTTAAACAAACAAAAAAGTTTTCTTCGCTGTTTAAATTTATTTTTAAGAGAGGTTTTGTTTTGTTTTGTTTTGCTTTGCTTTGTTTTGTTTTGTTTTGCTATAGGGTGCATACTCTCACCAGAGAGACAGAGACAAAAAGTGAGAAATCACCCCCCGGGGGGATGAACACGCTGCAATTCCTTCTCCTCCCTCTTCTCTTGGGATTTTGGGAATGCAAGGACACACACCTGGCATCAGTTTCAAGCTGTTGGTACATGACTCAAAGCATGGTTGGCATGTGAGAGTCCAGTGACATAACCATTACACCATCTACTGTGAAAAAGCAATTTTAAGCCTCTGTTACATGTATCTGCTTAATTCCTGATCAGTATAATATATAATCAAGACACTTTCTTACCTCAGCAAGTTTACTCTGAAATGACAAGTAAACAAATTATGTTTTAGTAAAGAAATACACTGTACACAAGATAATATATAGTCATCATACATAAAATTCTAAAAGTGAGAAATGGAAAACCAAGTTATGGTTAGAAATGAATGAGAGTGAATTTGATTTGCTGTTAAGATAAAAGGCAAGAAATCATGTGAAATATCCAGGCACCTGTCAGGTCAAGAGATCCCACAAAACCCTCAAGTCACATTTAGTGATACTGGCAGAGATCTCTCTCTTTCTTTTTTTTTCATTGTCAAAATTATTTATTATACTTAATTTATAATCCCCATTTGCTGACTCAAGGGAATGAACAGGATTAGAACAGCCAGAGACACTGCAAATACTCTATCTCACATGATATTACAAACTAAGTGTCTTCCAAACCACATTCAAGAAGCTAATGATATGCTCTTGGCAGTTTTCAAGAAATAGTAGTCAAACCATAATTCAGTTTCCGGGTACCAGTCGATATCTACGGAGCACCTCCCTGTAGTTAGCATTGGGTCGGGTACTTAAAGATGGAGTTTGAATACATTTTAAAAATACTTATTTAAGGCTTATAATATTCTTCCCAGAATGTTTGGCAGAGTTGTATTTTGAGGACTCTACTGCTGAGAAATGTGAGGTTCCTGTTTTCTCTCCTTCAGTCCCAAAAGCTCCGTTTTGAGTCCTCCAGGGTTTGGTGTTATTTCAGGTACTGTCAGGTCGGATCGGTAGTACCTGTGTACCACTTCTGCCCCGCACAGATGGCCAGGAGGCTGGCCACGAACATTTTCACGTAGGTGGGCCAGGGCACGCCCGCGGGCATGGTCTGCAGGCTGGACGGGGAGGGAATGGGCAGCGCTGGCAGGTCACGAACAAGCCGCGTCTGGACGAGGCACTCCGGTTAGGGCGAGCAACCAACCCCACCGCAACAGAGGCGTGGGGGTGGGAGCACCCCAGTTCTCTCCCACCCTCGCATCTGGCCTTCCTCCCAGATACTTTTTTTTTTCAAAGAAGTATTTCATTTAACCTTATTACCATTATTTTTAAATATGATCAGGGAGAGAGAGAGAGAAGGAAAGTGAGAAAGCAAGCCACCAGGTCCAAGACTGAAACCACGTTGGCCATGTGGAAGATCCAGCACCTTTAACCACCATGCAACCTGCTGGCCCACAGAGATCTCTCAATGTCCAAGGAAAAAAACACATTTTTGCATTATGCTTAAACTACGGCATTTTATTAGCTACCTTTACAACTTAAATTATAATACTTTGGTTACCAAAGGAACAGCTTCCACTAATTCCAAATTAAGCTTTCAAAAATTTACTTGTTGGAAGAGGAAGATTCTCATGCTCAACACAAAATACCTTTACTATAACCTTCAGCAAATCTTTTTTTAGAGATAACTTTTAAAAAAGTGCTCAGGTCAAATATCAGCTACCTTAAAAAAACAATTTAATTACTTTTCCTTAAAACATGTGCAATGCAGTTGAATCACAAGGGAGAACTGCAAATATTTTGTGGTTTGGCAAGAAGTGAAATTCATTTCATGATGATTCAATATTATTAACACTATTTCTGGGACTTTACATAAAACTGAGCAAAGTAAATCCATGTATAACATTTCAAAGGGAAAGCTGATTTTTTAAATGAAAGTGCAGGTATTAGCCTCATTTTTGCTGGCTGTCAACTTGAAATTTTTGCAAGAGTGATTATAAATACATCTTTGCAGCTATTATCCATTTAATTTTTTCTCTCACTTAAAAAAATATCAATTGCACAATGCTTCTTCAACTGAATAACTGAATTCTTTTAAAAAGGAGGTTAGCTATTTTGCTGCCTTTGGAAACATTGTAGAAATTCTGACCCATCATTCTTTTATCTGCAAAGAAAAGAAAAAGGCATCTGCTATAATTTAATGGATCACATTATACAAACAACAAAGGAAAGATAACAATGAAATCATTATTATGTCAAGATACTTTTTTCTTTTTCCCATAATGTTCTCCCTTCCTCAGTCACGCTATTTCTAAGATTCACTATGATCTCTCCATTACTTTCCACAGGAAACTCTTATTTTTAGAACGTTCTTTTATAAAGAATTCCATGACAAAATACAAGCAAGTCAAGCACATGTGCCCTGTGGCAAAAATCTAATAAAATCAAATAAAACAAGGTTTACATAATACATGTGTAACTGAATGGTGCTTAAGGCACTGAACTCCCACATGACCAACTGAGGTTTTCTTTAATTCTTTTTTTTTTTTTTTTTGAGAGGTTTTTGCTATAGGGCGCATGCGCTCGCCGGACAGACAGAGAGAGACAGAGAGACAGAAAGTGAGAAATCACCCCCCAGGGGGGATGGCCATGCCACAATCCCTTCTTCTCCATTCTCCTCTTGGGATCTTGGGCACGCACGCACACGCGCCCGGCATGAGTTTTAAGCCACTGGGTCCAGGACGCGAACCACGGTCAACTACATGGGAGTCCAGTGACATAGCCATTACACTAACTGCTGGTCCCTGAGGTTTGTCTTGGACGTGGCAGCTTGCTTTCTCACTCTCTTTCTCTCTCATGGACATGTGTGCCCTATAATAAATTTAATATTATTATTAATAATAATAAATAAAAGTAAGTAATTCTTTAAAATAGAAACAAAAAAACCCAAGAAGAATGCATGACAGACTAAATGTGATGTCGATGAAGATGATGACATTAGCTAGCATTTATCAACAGCTTTTAATGTGTCAATTCCTGTTTCAAGTGCTCTGTATGGATTGTTTGATTTCAGAACTCTTGCAGGTAGATTCTCTTATCTAATTTTTTAAAAAATTTTTTTAGGTTTTTGCCACAGAGAAAAGGAAAGTGAGAAATTTTTCCCTGTGGGGAGTGGCCATGCCACAACCCCTTCTCTTCCATTCTCTGCTCAAGACTTTGGGTACACATGCAACAAGCGCCCAGCACATCTCTCATGCCACCAAGTTTGGGAATCTAACCTCCGTCAGCCATATGCAAATCTAGTGCCTTAATCATTACTCCAACTGCTGGCCCCCATGTTTTTCTGAGAGATTTTTGGGTGTGTTTACCAGAGAGACGGAAAACAATAAATCATTCCCCCAAGGGGATGACCCAACTGAGGTCCCCTCTCCCCCATTCTCCTCTTGGGATTTTGGGCATGCATGCACATGTGCCCAGCCTGAGTTTAAAACTGCTTGGTCTGGGACCTGAACTGCAGTCAGCCATGTGGGAGTCCAGCACCTTAACCACCATGTCCCCTATTTTTATAGATGAACAAATTGAAGGAGAAATGGCCTTGTGCTGCTAGGTGTCAATGGAACAAGAACACAAACAGGAAGTCTAACTCTGGAGGCTATTCTCTTCACCTCTACCCCATACTGCCTTCCACAGGAATTTTACTTAAATGACTCAAGTAAAGTTTCTTGGTGCTTTAGATGCTTAAAAAATAAGGTTTACAGGGGCCAGAAGGTGGCACAATGGTTACAGGCTGGACTCCCACAGGGTTGACTCCAATCTGAGTCATGGACCCGGTGGCTTAAAAATCACACAGGGTATGTGTGCATGTGCGCCCAAGATCCCCGGAGGAGAATAGAGAAGGGATTGATTGCAATGTGGTCATTCCCCCGAGGGGTGATTTCTCACTTTCCCTTTCACTGACTTTCTCTGTCTGTCTCTCTGGCAAGTGCACGTGCCCTATGGCAAAACCTAAAAAATAGGGACCAGCAGTTGGTGTAATGGCTATGTAACTGCGCTCCCATGTAGTCGACTGTGGTTTGAATCCCGGGCCCGGTGGCTTAAACTCATGCCAGGCGTGTGTGCCTAAGATCCTGAGAGGAGAATGGAGGAGAAGGGATTGTGTCATGGCCATCTCACCTTCAGGGGGGTGATTTCTCAGTCTTTCTGGAGAGCGCACGTACCTTATAGCAAAAAAAGAAAAAAAAAAAAAAAAAACAAACCACAACAACAACAAAAAAAACCTCTCCAAAAAATGAAAATAAAAAACTAATAAAATAAAGTTTACATAATACTGAATTTTGATGCAACAAAGCTCTGTGTTCAAATATAATCAATTTAATGAACTAAAGAGTTTTATGAAAAAAATAATATAGAGCACTGAAGTCCTTTTAAAATATAGTATTCATAACTCATATTATGATTTTTAAATTAATGAAATTTCGTTTCTGCCACTTTTCTCTAAAATTCAACTGGATCTTGAATTATATAATAGACATTCTTCAGAAACATGGCTAATGTTAATAAAACTTTTTGACTGAATCATTTCAAAAGTACTGAGAGCCAGTTTTTAAAGAAAAATATAATGAGGGCTCTCCTATTAAACAAAATGATTATTCCCAATTCATCTAGCTCCTAAAATCTATACTGTTATAATCTGAATTGGTTACTTAAAGATCTATTTGCCAGTAAGTTTTCTTTAATTTCGAACAACATGAGTGGTAGAGAAAACAGTCTGGAAGTCTCAGTATGAAAAGTTCTAAGATCAAACATTTTCTTCCCACCATTATTTTTATTTTTAATTTGCCAGAGGATATGTCCACGTGCCAGAGAGAGACAGGGAAAATGGGCAAGTATCCCCCACAAAGATGGTCATGCCACAACCCCTTCTCCTTCATCTCTCCTTTCTTTCAGGATTTTAAGCATGCACATACATGCACCCAACATGTTTATTTGCACTAATATTAACTCACTTTCTTTTTTTTTTTTTTTTTTTTGGAGAGGTTTTTGCTATAGAGCGCGTGTGCTAGCCAGAAAGACAGAGAGACAGGGAGAGAGACAGAAAGCGAGAAATCACCCCCCAGAGGGGATGGCCATGCCGCAATCCCTTCTCCTCCATTCTCTTCTCAGGATCTTGGGCACACATGCACACGCGCCCAACGTGAGTTTAAGCCACCGGGTCTAGGACTCGAACCACAGTCGACTCCATGGGAGTCCAGGGACATAGCCATCAGGCCAACTGCTGGTCCCCACCCAATATGTCTTCAAGCCACCATGTCCAAGACTTGAACTAGACAGTCAGCTGTGTGGGATCCAGTTGCCTTGATCACCATGCCACCAGCTGGTCCATCGTTTTTCAAATATAACATTTTATTTTCTTGTTCTAATACCCAGTGTCTCCTTAAAGCCATAAAAGCTCAGTAATCATGCCTAAAAGGTTAAAAAAAAGACATCATAACCATAAATATATAATCAGTTACTTTAAAATACCTCAGTGATGGGACTGGTAGGTGGGGTTGTGGTTAAGGCGCCAGATTCTCACATGGCCGACTGTGGTTTGAGTCCCAGAACTGGCAGCTTGCTTTCTCACTTTCTCTTTTTCTCTCTGGTCAAATTAAAAAATAATAATCATAAATAAAATTAAATAAATAAGTCTTACAAAAATAAATACCTCAGTAACAACGCCAGCAGCTATTGTAGAACCACTGTACCGCAGCATGAATCTCCCCAGCTCTTTAAAGTCTTTGTATAGCTCAAGAGCTATGGGTCTTTGTGTCTGTAGCTCTACCAATGCATTCTGACCTTTAGTTAACAACCTATTTAAAAAAAAAAAAAAAGGCAATAAATATACAATTGATGTGAATAAATCTAATAGCCTGAGCATAAGTATTTCACATTCAATTGATAATCTACTTAATCTTTCAAACCCCCAAAAGAAAAAGACTTTTTAAAATAAAAATGTATGACTTTGAATTTTTCTAAATTAACTGAAAGAAACAAGAGGAGCAGTTCTATTTTTATTTAAAAAACATTTTTTGAGAGGTTTTAGCTGTAGGGCGTGTGCGCTAGCCAGCCAGACAGAGAGAGACAGAGAGAGAGAAAGCAAGAAATAACCCCCGGGGGGCTGGACACATTGTAATCCCTTCTCCTCCATTCTTGTCTCGGGATCTTGGGCACGCATGCACATGTGCCCGGTGTGAGTGTGAAAAACTGGGTCCGGGACTTGACCCACGGTCGACTACAAGAGTCCAGTGACAGTCATTACACCAACTGCTGGTCCCAAGGAGCAATTCTAGATATCAGAAATATTAACTAGTTCATATGTATAGTTTTACCAATCTTCCAAATATAACTCTCCCTTGAAGGACCACTATAATGTAAAATGCTCATGGTCCCTCCTGATCAATGCTTTTCCTTTCATTCCCTCAAGAAATTGAGAAGTAAAATTAGTAAATAAAACAGTGACATTAAGGCTTAATCCTATAAGGAAGTATATGCAATTATTTTTTATTTTTTAAAGGACTTTTTAAAAAGAATTATTATATGTATGTATGTATGTATGTATTTTAATTTGGCCAGAGAGGGTCAGAGTGAGAAAGTGAGAGTGAGAGAGACAGAGACAGAGACAGAAAGTGAGAGAGAGAAATTGAGAAGGCAAGCCACCAGGTCCAGGACTCAAACTACACTTGGCTATGTGGGAGTCCAGCGCCCTTCACCACTATACCACCAGTCTGCCCCAGCCATGTGCATTTAAATAAGGAGTATAGTGTATTTTCTGCCTTCTTTTAATTATTTCAGAGGTTACATGTGCTCACCAGAAAGAAACAGGGAAAG
>NW_006159583.1:8140353-8191839 GCF_000334495.1 Tupaia belangeri chinensis
GACAGAAAGCATCCCCCAATGGGACATGGTCACACCACAATCCCTTCTCCTCCATTTCTCCATCTTGTCAGTATTTGGGGCATGCATGCACACATACTTGGCAGCTTTTTCAAGTCACTGATACTGGGATTTGAAATGCGTAGTGGGATCTGTCTCCCTTAACCACCAGTCCATCAAGCTGGCCCTAGAAGTTATCTTTAAACTCTCTTCTTCTCAGTGTGTACATGTTTTTTACCCAAGACAGGAATAAATAAATATTCCTTAGCAGGTATTCAGGAAAAAAATCACATAAGGAGATTTTTCTTAATATGATAGCTGTAGGAAAGGAAGGAGAATAGGACATGGGCCAGATTGAAAATGGTTTCATCAAATAAATAAATGAACTGGCTGAGGTAGACTCCTGCCTCTGCCACTTATAAGCATTGCGTAACATGGCTAGCTGCTTCGACCAATTACTGAGAATATAAATTATATGCAGGCATTTATAATAGAGCCTAAGAAACAGTAGTCTTCCAAGAAATGTTAGCAATTGGGAAGAGCAGATGGCTTAATGGTTACATCACTGGACTCTCATGCAGTCAACAGTGGTTGGAGTCTCAGACCAAGAGGCTTAAAACTCACGCCCGGTGCATGTGAGTGTGTGTGTACGCCTGAGATCCCAAGAGAAGAATGGAGGTGAAGGGACTGTGGCCTGGTCATCCCCCTTGTGGGGCGATTTCTTGCTTTCTGTCTCTGTCTTTTGGGTGTGTGCACATGCCCCATAGCAAAAAATCTCTCAAGAAAAAAAAAAAAAAAAGAAATGTTAGCAATGTAATTATACTATGTTTCTCAGAACATTACGGCAAACATTCATGCTAAGAGCTAAAGACTCAGGTTAAAAATTTTAAAAACTATCTTTATGAAAGATGTAAATTAGTTCTTTCCTAACAGAGAAATAGGCATGGGTTTGCAGCAGTGTAAAGATTCTCTCTTCCACTTGCAGCCAACCGATGAACCCACTAACCACCTTTGCCTCTTACGCAGGTGCAGAAGCTGAGGAGCAAACACCTAAGGACTGAAAAAAGGGGATTTTGGGTGGGATTCCCCAGAGAGCTGAAGTTGAGGAAAACCCCAAAGCTGAAGTGGCCAAGCCAAAGTGTAATTAGACTCTGGATGAATTAGGGTAAGAAATCTGTATTTTGGAACATTCATCTCTAGTCTTTTGGATTTTGCTTTTTCTCTAATACTTGTTTTCTCAGAAAGTATTTCCTTTGAAAACCTCTCAGCCAAAGGGAAATAATCCACGCCTATGCATAAATATTAATGGTAATCAGAGGAGATCAATATAGTGATGATCACCTCGGCCTGAAGCTTCCAGTAGACTTCTAGCAGAAAGGAAAATACTTCCCAGGTGGGAAAATAAATAGGTGCTATAGAGTGTATGGATCATTTTACTCTTAGCATAGGGAATGAACACATCAAAGAAGGGACAAGTTAAAAAACCATGCAGCTGTAATGTGAAACCAAGAGTTAGACATAATTCAAATGCATCATTTTAAATGTATGACTGGCTTTTGAAATGCCCTTATTTTGATATCACCAATACCTAGAGCTTGATACATACATACATATAAATTTATATTACATACATACATATAAATTTATATACACATTTTTAAAAATTGCCCAAAGGTTCGCGTGTTCTCCAGAGAGACGGAAATAGAGTGACAGGGAGAAAACATCTCCACAGTGAGGTATAGCCATAATAGGATCCCTTCTTCTCCATTCCTTCTTCCCATCAGGATTTTGGGCACACACACACACGTACCAGGTAAGTCTTCCAAGCTGCCAGGGCTGGGAGTCATACGGCATTTGGCCATGTGGGATCTAGCGCTCATAATCATTAGGCTATGGGGATGGTGTTGTATTTACATTTTATATTTATAATTTACAGCCAGTCCCACCATATATAACAGAAATTATGTCTGGCATTCATACCTAAAGAGGAGCTTAAATATTTGTTATTATATTTGTCATTGTGTTTGTGTACTTCACTTACCACAAAGAGAAATACTATATATATGCATTAATTTGTAAGGAATTTGGTTAAATTCCTTGTGATTCTAATGCAATTCATTAATAAAACACTCACTTGGGCTTTTTCTTTGTGACTTCACCTGTGCTTTTATTTAAGACACTTATCAATCGTTTAATCACAGCAGGTTCACTGACAGTCTGGTAGTGTAACAGCACCTACAACAAAAAAATAGTAACACTAAATAACTTTATCATTGACCTCTGGCCTTCTGTTGGGAGTGACATGTAATTACACTCAGACACTGCTGCTTGGAGTCTTTCAGGATCTCGAATTGCTTCCTCCAATCCCACCACCCTAACCTGGAGCCACTTCACTTACTAAGAGGACAGGTCACAAGAGGCTGTTCAGACTCCTACCCCACCACTTATGTGTAAACTTTCATAAATCATATAACACTCCTGTCAGCTTTTCCTCTGTAAAAGTAGAGGATAAAAATACGGTAGGGTGGCTGTATAGATTCGCATTAAAAACTTATCACTCAGCACAATTATTATTGATGTTGACATTGTCATTAGTTTAAGTAGCATAACACGTAAAGAACCTGAGATGAAATCCCTAGACTTTCACTATAATCTGTGTGTCCCTCAGTTTCCTCTGCTGTAAGTTAAGTCAGCTTTTACAGAGCTGTGATGAAAATTAGACAGGATCAAAGTGCCTGATACAACAAATGTTTAACAAATGAAAATCCCTCCACTTTAAAAACAGAAGAAGGGCAGGACCAGCAGTTACTGCAATGGCTACGTCGCTGGATTCCCATGTAGTCAACCGTGGTTTGAGTCCTGGACTTAAACTCACTCTGACTCTGGTGAGTTTAAGTGGCTTAAACTCACTCTGGGCATGTGTGCGTTCATGCCCAAAATCCCAAGAGAATAGAGGAGAAGGGATTGTGGCATGGCCAATTCCCCTCAAGGGCGATTTCTCGCTTTCTGTCTCTCTGTCTCTCTCTGTCTTTCTGGCATGCGCACGCGCCCTATAGCAAAAACCTCTCCCAAAAAAAAGAAAAAACATGAGAAGAGGGATAATGTCGCAGTCAGCAATAAGTAATACATTAACTATTATAATGTATAAAGACAAAAGGAAAATAAAACTTTTTTCAACTCCAGTGGATGCCAACCATTGTATGATATAATATATAGGTACTATTTAACTTAATTTATATGGGACTTCAAATATTTAGATAGGTTTTGAAGTCAGACAGACCTGGGTTCAAATCACATTCTAGCTGTGTGGTTTTGGTGCAAGTTCTATAACAATTCACTACCTTTGAAATGCCCAGTCTCAGGTTCCTTATTGCTAAAATGAGAAAAAACAGATTATGTTATTTATCTATTTACTTATTTATTTATTTATTTTTGCTATAGGGTGCCTGTGCTCACCAGAAAGACAGAGAGAGACAGAGAGACAGAAAGCAAGAAATCACCCCCCAGGCAGGATGGCCACATCGCAATCCCTTCTCCTCCGTTCTCCTCAGGATCTTGGACACGCATGCACACAAGCCCGGTGTGAGTTTAAGCCACCAAGGCTGGGACTTGAACCACAGTCAACTACATGGGAGTCCAGTGACACAGCCATTATATTAACTGCTGGTCCCCAGATTGTTATTTAAAGTGGTGCCTGACACAACATAAACATTCAGTTAAATAATGACCTTATTTATTACCTATTAATCTCCATGTTTTATATGTAAGGAAAATGGATATCTAAAAGGTTAAGTAATTTAACATGGTCATGATGGAATGTGTCAGAGTTGAATTTTAAACTTATGTCCCTTGGAACTCAAATCTCAAACTTCATTTCAGCTTACAAAGGGTGAAAAGAGATCACATAAATAAAACCTTTCATTTTATAGAAGCAGCAGCCAAGGCTTGGATAGATTCTAATCCAAACCAGAACATAGACAGAACTATTCTAATTCAAATCATAAGTATCATGTCTGCAATATGTCTATAGTTGGGGTATGGAAAGACCAAATTCCCAGGAAATACAAAACTATCAAGTTTTAATTGGTTGGTAAATACCACTTTATGATCTTTGATTGTAGAAACACAGAAACTTCTACTCTGAAATTTCCTGGCCAAAAGAATATGCACATTCAGAAAACATAAATGTAAAAGGTAATTAAATGTGCATAATTTAGGAAAAACAGGCGCAGCTGAACTGCTGTTACTCCAAAAAAGCAAAATAGTTTCTTTTTTTTTTTTTAAGTGGCACTTGATGACTGTTAACTGCAAGATTCTGAAATGACTAACTCACTCTCCAGAGTAAAAAGCCTGACGCAATGCATGGTAAACTGCGCACACAATAAACTCAGTTCTCAAATAGAACCAATGCAGTATCAGCGTAAGTCCTAATGTCTAAGAAATAGCTCTTTTCTAACCAACAGCTTAGTTAGGCAAGCAGAAAGCCCTTCTCTGAGCTCAATTGTGATTACAGAACAGTTCTCCATTAGTTGCCAAATTTAAAACAACAGAGGCACATGAACCTTCTGTGAGCTTTCTTGTGTTTCAGGGTAAGATCAGGCTAGATGAAGAAGAATGGTTTGGGGTGGTATGGGGTTAGGTTTTGTTTGACTTTCTCTCTCCACAGCATCTTACAAATAGTAGCTCAGACAAAATACTTGAACTCGTGACTGAAAAATCTACACACTACCTTGACTATTTAACTCATTGAACACCTAGCCAAAATCTTCTATAATTCAAAGCAATCTGCAAAACATTTAACAGAGAAACAAAAGCATTGGTTTACAAAGTAAATGTGATGAGTAATGAGTTTTGGCTTAACCACTTACTATTCATACAGTCACAACCTCTCTGAGTCTTCAGTTCCTCACCAGTAAATGGACACAATATAGATACAAGCCCACATTCTCTTAACTACAATTCCAAAAATTCCCCAAACATCTGAAAATCCAAAGCTTTTTAACAAAGATTGTTGGAAACCCATTTAAGTAGCAAAATCAGATTTGAAGTGAGATAATTTATAATCCTTATTTATCTCACCTAGTGTTAGTAAGTTTTGGTGCAGAAACATTAATATGTTTGATTATAGGAGGTGTCCCTTGCTCTGCCGGACGTTCTACATACCATGAATCTATCATTTATCTTTCTAGAATCCCACCATTTCTGAATTCTGAAGCAAACTGTTCTAAAGGATTTCAGATAAGGGTTAGTACTCTGTACTTAGGTGGAGTTATGAGAATCAAACTATCTACTGTTTATAAACTATCATGGACTAGGTAACCTGTTAAATGGCAAAATAAGTTATTATTTTCCCTAAACCTCCAGGTAACCTATATTATTTAAATGTCAGTGAATATATGGTCATTTGATTTTCAGCAAGGGTGATGAGCCCCTTAATTAGGGAAAGTACAGTCTTTTCAATAAATGTTGCCAGAAAAATAAGATATATGCAAAAGATTTCATTGCACAAAAAAAATTAATTCCAAATGGATCAAAGATCTAAATGTAAGAATTAGGGACCAGCAAATGGCATAATGGTTACATTGCTGGACTCCCACATATTTGACCGCAGTTCAAGTCCTGGACTTGGTGGCTTAGAACTCACACCAGGCATGTGTGCATGCATGCCCAAGATCCCAAGAGAAGAATGGAGGAGAAAAGATTGTGGTATGGCTATCCCCCTAAGGAGTGATTTCTCGCTTTCTCTCTTTCTCTCTGTCTCTTCAGGGAGCAAATGTGTCCTATAGCAAAAATATCTTTAAAAAAAGGAAAATAAAATAAAATAAATGTAAGAACTAAACCTATAAAACTCTCGGAAGAAAACATAGGGCAAAAGCTTCCCATCATTGGATTCTAGAATAATTTCTTGGATAAAACACCAAATGCATAGACAACAAAAGAAAAATAAATTATATTTCACCCAAATTAAAAAAAAAGATTCACAGAATAGGAGAAAACATTTGTAAGTCATATATCTTCTAAGGGACTAAAAGAGTATTAAAAAACTCCTATAACCCAAAAATAACAACAACAAAAAATAAACTAATTAAAAAATGAGCAAGAGACTTGAATGAACATTTCTCCAGTGAAGATACACAAACACAGAATGCTCACCATCGTACATCATTAGAGAAGTACAGATCAAAACCATCACTAGATACTACTTTATACCCATTAGTTTGGCTACTCTTGAAAAGAAAACTTAATACCTCCCTCCTAAAAATAGAAGATGAGGGTTGATGAAAAATGGAGAAAACAGAACACTTTGCACTGTTGGTAGGAATGTAAAATGTTGTAGCCAAATAGTTCAGTGGTTCCTCCAAAGTTAAAATATAAAATTATCACAAGATCCAGCAATTCTATTCCTAGGAATATGCTCAAAAAAAAAAAAAAAAGCAGAGACTCAAAAAAATAACTATACACACATGTTCAAAGATAGACTATTCATAATAGCCAAAAGATGAAAACCATCCAAATCTCCATCAACAGATAAATGGATAAACAAAATATGGCATATACACACAATGGAATATTATTTCAGCCTTCAAAAAGGATAAAATTCTGATAAATGCTACAATATGTATAAAACTATGAAAACATTGAATGAAATAAAACAGACACAAGAGGATAAATACTGTATGACTCCACTTATGTTAGGAACTCAGAACAGGCAAATTCGTAGAGAAAGTATCAATAGAACAGTATTCACCTAGGAATAGAAGGATGAGATAGTGGGGAGTTACTATTTACAAATTTTCATTTGGGAAAGATGAAACAGTTCTAGAAAGGCATAGTGGTGGTTGTATAACACTGTGGATATACTTAATGCCACTGAATAGTTCACTTAAAAAGAGTTAAAATGGTAAATTTGATGTTATATATATTTTTCCCAAAATAATAAAGTCAAACATTAATTCACTCAAAGTCTAATCTTCCATTTTTTTCTTTAAAAATATAGTTTGCCATATAAACTAAAGGAAAGTTATTAAATATATTTCTGTAGTGTTAAGAATTAGTCCCTCGGGACCAGCAGTTAGTGTAATGGCTATGTCGCTGGACTCCCACGTAGTCGACCGAGGTTCGTGTCCCGGACCCGGTGGCTTAAACTCATGACGGGCGTGTGTGCGTGCGTGCGTGCCCAAGATCCCAAGAGGAGAATGGAGGAGAAGGGATTGCGGCGTGGTCATCCCCCCTGGGGGGTGATTTCTCGCTTTCTGTCTGTCTCTCTCTGTCTGTCTGGCGAGCGCACATGCCCTACTACAAAAACCTCTCCAAAAAAAGAAAAAAAAAAGAATTAGTCCCTCAATAGTGAAATCATAATTGCTTAAGAAAGCTTTTCTTTAGTCAAAAACATTTTTTTTTAATTTCCAGTGAAGAATGGGTTGATTGACAAAATATGACCATTTTTTACTGAAACAAATTTAATCCTGGTATTTGCGAATCAATATAAGCAGGCAGAATCTCATAATGTGACACCGAAAAACTTTCAATTCATGCTTATTTTTAAGAAACTACAGCTGACAGGAAGACAGTATTACTATTTAAAGTTACTACTGACCTCTTGACCTCTTTACCTCTCCACTTGTGAATATTATTATTGGATGAGTAAAAACACACTGCGCTAACCTCTCCACCTTCTCCCCAGTAGGACATACGCATTTTGCTTTCTATGAATGAGTTCCATGGGCTCATAAGCAATTAACCTGTAGCTAAACTGCTGATCAATAAATTAATTCTGAATATTTAAATATTTTCAACTTCAACAACTTTTTGTATCAGAGATATTTTAATTCCTATTTTAGTGTATGGAAAAAAACGGAATTATAAGGTACTTAAGCATTATCTTACAAATATACTTCTCACAGGATCAACTTTACATAGAAATAATTACAAGGAATTATAAGCAAAATACATGCTTTTCTCAAACACACATATAATTATTAAATAAATTTAAAATGACCTAAATACATGCATTTCCAACCTCTAAAACACTGTCACGAACATTACAACCTATCTGAAACACTACACCTGATCTAAAACACTTACATGAACATTAAAAAGTTAAAAGTCAAGTATAATTACTATCCTATTTTTATTCCAAAGATGCAAATAATAAAAATGATCATTATATTTTCAAAGGGAAAGTATTTAATACCATTGAGGAACTTTTTTGTTATGTAGAATCCATAGTACATAAGATAATCAGATAAAAAAGTCTAATGAGAAACTATTTGTCTGTTAAGTAAAAGGTACCAAACGATAATGAGTATGGTCCTATGTATATGAAAAGAAATGACATATAAGACAAGGAATTTAGGGAATTAGCAGGTAATATCATTCCTGGATAAGTAACATTACAGCATTACCCTACTCCCACATAAATTATTCAAATGCTACTAGTCATAAAGACCTGCAACAACCTCACAGCATGCAAAGTCTGAATGTGTTGTTTCCACACAACTGAAGTTTACTGTATATCAAGGATCCCCAAGACACACCCATAAATATCGGTATGCACACATACTGGGCAAATAATATGTATACATAAAAATAAACTGAAATGCACAGAACAGATTATCTATGGATTACACAATTACAGATCATCCTTATTTTCTGTATTTTTTGTGTCTTCCAAAACTTCCTAAAACAATCTCTTATTTTTATATTGGTTTACTGGAAAAGTCATGATGCATTTTTGCATAGGAAAACAGAAAAATAAGTCATGACGTTTTCGACAACCCAATAATAAAAAAATTAGAAAGAGCAGGACCAGCAGTTGGCATAATGGCTATGTTGCTGGACTTCCATGTAGTTGACCGTGGTTTGAGTCCCAGTTGCTTAAACTCACACCGGGAGCATGTGCGTGCGTGACCAAGATCTGAGAGAATAGAGGAGAAGGGATTGCGGCATGGCCATTTCCCATGGGGGAGTGATTTCTTGCTCTCTCTCTGTCTCTTTGGCGAGTGCATGCACCCTATAGCAAAAACCTCTCAAAAAAAAAAAAAATTAGAAAAAGCAAATTAAACAAGATAAAAAAATCAGAAACACCCAATTAAAAAATATTAGACAGGTAAATTTTAAAACACAGTGAAACATATCTATCATTTTCTTGGGAAAACTAATTATCATCAGTTTGTAACCTACTGGTCATGAAGTACCTTCTTTATGCCTTTTTGTAAAAGCCCTCAAGCTCAAACATTGAAATTAAAAGAAAAATGATTTTCAAATTCTAATTTTGTTTTCCTAGATTAGATGAATAAAATGTTTACTGAAAATAAATACTGCATCACAACTTACCAAAAAAGTTATTATGCAGGTACTATTATAACTGAAATATTTTATTGTAGTTCTCCCTGCTCAAAGCATATAACTATGTCTAGCTCCATTCCAATAAAAAGGCAGAGATCCTTAGTCTCAAGCACTTTTCCTTGAGGATTACTGCGTTACCTGCTTGCTTGAAACTATAGTCATTATCTCTCAAAAAAAATTTTTTTAATTACTTTTTAGAATAAAATTACATGAATTTATAAAAACAAGAATAATAAAACATGTTGAAACTTACAGGAAATCCTTTAGTGACAGGAATTTCAATATTAAAGATGAGGATTCGGGCTCTGAAACGAGTGCAAGCTTTAATGGGTTCTTTGGGGCCACAAAATATGCAGCCTACACTGTAAAAAAGAAAGAGAGAGAGAGAAGGTAGTTGGGGGATAATTATATTTACATCAGATAGGATTACCTCTCAAACCATTTACCAAAAAAGTAAAACAATTATGTAAATTAGGAACCTTTTATAAATAATCCTGGGTTAAACCCTGGCTTTGAACCACTACAAACTTTACATCATTTTCATACATTACAGCTTTCTCTTGAAGGACATGCCAAGTATATGTGCTGACACTGTATTAATTCCAATTTTATATTTACACAATTATCTATTTTTGACCAAATTGGATTCAAAATTGACCTGGAGATTACAAAATTTATGAGTTTTGAGGTTGTATATCTAAATCAATCATTGCTTAAATTAATTTTCTCACTTACTTGATTTTGATGATATCCATCCCAACCAAAGTAAGACTAACATGATCACCTGCTGCTGCCCAATCAACAGGTTCGTCATGCAGAGTGATTCCTGGAAATGAGTAAGAACCAAAGCATACGGTCAAACACCTCGGTATCAACCATAACAACCAAGAGAATTTGGCTAGTTTGTGCTTCATCAGTCACTACTCATCATTTTCAATATGAATAGATTGAGAGTGAGAACTAAAACTGTGAGCATTGAGGAAAACATACTTCCTCTAGACTTGACTCTTACAGAACACCACCCTAAACATAAAGGGACTTGTACTTAGCGAGAAAAGGCAGACTTCTTATTTAATCAAGATTTTAAACTCATTAACATAACTGTTCATAGTCATTAAACAGGCCCTATTCAAATATTTCTACAACATTTATGGTTGTAGGTATAATCAAATAGTTCATTGCTAATGGCTATAAAAGATAAAACTGAGAGACTAACAGGTGGCATGGAGGTTAAGGCATCTAAATCCCACATGGCTGATTATACGTTCAAGTCTCGGACTTAGCAGCTTGAAAATCATGCCAGGCACATGTGGGTGCGTGCCCAAGATCCCAAGAGAAGACTGGAAGAAAAAGGGATTGTGGCATGGCCATCCCCACTGAGAAGTGATTTCTTACTTTCTCGCTCTGGTGAGCACAAGCACACCATAGCAAACTAACAACAATGAAAGAACTGGGAAGGTATGTCTAGTAGCATTTTAGTTCCTTGAGCTTCACGTCTAATTAGACTACAATCTGAATAATGGCCTGTGTTCTCCAAATGACTGGGGACAACACACTTAGTTAGGATTCCAAATGGTCCTCTCAGTAGGCCCCTTAACTACTCTTCCCAGAGAGAGATCTGCATACTGTAACTAGTTACATGAAAAGAATAAGGACATAGTGATGAGAAAATAAAATTTAAAAACAACCTCAGGTTGAATGGCTCCGTAGCTTGGCAGTTAAAGCTGCTAGAATCCACATGATTGACTGTGTGAGTCAGGTCCTGGAGTCGGGCACACATACATTTGTAACCAAAACCCCAACAAGAGGAGAAATGGAAAAGGGATCGTGGTATGACTATTTCCCTTGGAAAGTGCATTCTCCCCTCCCTGTCCGTCTCTCTCTCTCTCCCTGGTGAGTGCACATATTCTCTAGTAAGTAAGTAAAGAAATAAATAAATGAACAAACAACACAAAACCCAGGTGTTGCTACATACCTAGAGATATGTACCTATTTCCCTAGACAGAGTGCTAGAGATAGCCTGGAGAACATACCCCAAGGGCAATACTTCGCTATCTTATTGAAAGGCTTTTAAAAGGGGTCATCTCTCTCTCACTCTGCTTCTCTCTGGTCAAATTAATATTAATTAATTAATTAATTAAATTATTCTTTTTTTAAAAAAAAGAAAGTCTTTTAAAAAAGATATTCCATATTTTCTAATTTCATGGGGTAAATTAGGAGGTTAAGTTCCTTTCCACTGATGCTTGGAGTACTTGATACTTTTTTAATGAAAACAGTATACATTCTAGTCACAGTGAAATAATTCTTGACTGACATTTTTTCAGTAAATTGTAACTCACCCTTATCTTTCTGAAAGTACTTGTTTTTCTTGCGTAATACACTCTTAAGAAACAGTTCCTTACAGACTTAGGGAGTTCAAAGAGAATATTAGGATCTTTGAGATGACCTACAATTTAAAATTTTATGTGTGTGCATATCTGCATTAACCTGAGAAAACGATTTATAACTTTCATAATAAATCAAAGAAAGTCCTCATCCAAAAATGTTAACAATTATGGTATTAAGTAATGTTTGGGGTAGGCCCTATACCCTTATGGTTAAGGAAGCCAGATCCCACAGGGCTAACCTGGCCCCAACTACTTGAGAAACACGCCAGGTCCATGTGCATGCAAGCCCCAAATCCCAACAAGATAAAGAAACAGAAACGCATGGGTGACAGTGTGACCACAGCCTACTGGGTGTCTCTCTATCTTTTTCCAGTGAGTACACACACTCTCTGGCAATTTAAGGATGTTCGAAAAAAGGAAAAGGAGGGATCAGGGGATGGCTTAGTGGTTACATCACTGAACTCCCACATGGCCAACCGTGGTTCAAGTCCCAAATTCAGTGGCTTGAAACTCATGCTGGGCACATGTGCACAAGTGCCCCAAGATCCCAAAAGCAGAATAAAGGAGAAGGGATTGTGGTGGCCATCCCTCCTGCGGGGTGACTTCTCATTTTCCCTCTCACTCTCTTTGTCTCTCTCTCTCTCCCCAGTGAGTCCATATGCCCTAAGGCAAAAACCTATTAATTACAAAAAAAAAAAAAGGAACAGCAACTGTGGAAATTTAACTAGCTCAAATTCGCAATTTCTCTTATTTCTCAATTTCTCAATGTTAGGGTTTTTTTCCCTGGTATTTGCATCCTACTTTCTTACTTAGGTCTTCCTATAAAATATACAAATAATTTGTTATAAACATAATCAAAACTGCTACTAACTGCTATTTTAAAAGGTATATTTCAAAAAGGTTGGGTTTAGATTTAATTCCTGCTATAGAACACATTTTTTTAATGTGTCTGTCAGGTGTCTGTACATCTGGTTAAATCCTAACCGAGCTTCTCAAATCAGAGTCAAAAACAGAATGTCACCACAGTTAGAATGTTTTACATACATACATACACACATAGTCACAACAGAAGAAAATCGTTTAAAGTTTTCACATTCTAATCTTCAACAGTTAGTATCATTTTGACCATAAGTTACAATTTCAGTAAGAGGTTATTTACTTAGAGTTATAACTAAACTACTTTTAAAAAATCCGCTATCTCAATTTAAGGACTGTTTAGCAAAAGCATCTTGCAGATAAATACCTTTTGCAGTACAAGTTTCATTAGGAGGCATTGCTAGTAGTCGGTCACCGGTCTGGATATAACCAGCTTCAATTTTACCAGTTACACAAAATCCAGATCCTTGATCTGCAAAACATGCCAAAAGCTCATGATTCATAGAGCAATATAATCTGATGATTAATACGGTTAACTATATATGGTTCCCAAGCAGTTAAATAAAACAAGTAGCTCAATGGACATTAAATAATGATCATTTCAGAATTTTAACATCTCCACTACATATGGCATAGTATACTCTACTGTTTCTTCTTATAAAGAAAATCATTCATATTACAAAAAGTAGAGGTTTATTCCTTTCTCAAATGTTTATTGAATGACTTCAAAGTACCAAGCACTACATTGAATTCTGGGATAAAGTGATGAAAATTTTAAGTCCCTACTCATAAGGAGTTTCCACTAGTGAAGAGAAACACAAAAACAATCATTACACTGTCCTGAGGCCAATGCTATGTAAAATACAGTGGGAACAGAGAAAGGTGCACCAATGATTCCAGGATGAAAACTGTATGCTTTATTTGGGCACTTCAAAAGAGAAGCAGCAGGAGTTTACTAGATAGCTTGTGTGTATGGGTAGGGGGCAGAATGGAGACACTGGGACCCAGGAAACCACACATGTAAGAAAACAGCAGAATGTAGGGTGTGCTAAGATCATTCGTAGGGTGGGAACATGTGGAATCATGAAGTAACGACAAAACAGGAGGTAACAGAAGTAGGTGAGAGCCTCCTAAATCATGTATAACGCTTGAATTTCATCCTGCAATTGAGTAAGGGGGAGCCAATAAAGAACTGTGAACAGAATAGTGACATGATAATATTTCTGTGTCAGAGTGGAGGCCAGTCGAAATGCACACACCATCTCAAGAAAAGGAATAAATTGGGGAACCAGCAGTTGGTGTAATGGCTGTGTCGCTGGACTCCTATGTGGTCGACTGTGGTTCAAGTCCCGGGCCCAGTGGCTTAAACTCAAGCCAGGCATGTGTGCGTGTGTGCCCAAGATCCCAAGAAGAGAATGGAGGAGAAGAGATTGAGGCATGATTTCTCGCTTTCTGTCTCTCTGTCTCTCTTTGTCTTTCTAGCAAACACACACGCCCTATAGCAAAAACCTCTCTGAAAAAAAAAAAAAAAGAAAGGGAAAAAATTCAAGAATTTGTGAATAAGAAATGATGAGTTTGCAGTGATAAAGTGAAGATATTGTTCAAAAGGGAGAAAACTGAGATGATGATACATTAACTGTGTGATGGAAAATTAAGGCACAAGATTCATTTAGCTTTGGTGAATTAGGCTTGTCTACGAAACATAAAGATGGAGAAGCCGTCTCGTAAGGAGCACCAATCACAGTAAAATGCACGGGAACGGTACCCCAGGAACACACTCCTGGGGAAGATGTCCAGCAGCAGTCAGCTATGTGTCCGGAGAATGAGAAAACAGGCTTGAGTTGGAGTTTTGGATTATAGAAGCATTGAGATGCAGGAGGTAGACAAACTATTGATGTCAGTTCGAACGGAGCATGAAAAATAGGAAGAAGACTAAGGCAGTCATTTAAGAGACAAAGTGAGTAGCCCCAGAGAAAACAGATACAGAGAGGTCAGAGAAATAGGCTGGCAGGAGAAAGGGGGTCACAGAAATTAATGGAGAAAAGTTTTAAGGTAGATGTGTCTACCAGCATTAGAAGTTAATACCAAATTCAAACAAGTCAAAAATAAGATAGAACTGAAAGTATGTATTAGTGACTCTAGCAACCAAGAGGTCACCAAAATAAGAACACACTGAGGGGATTAGGCAGAAACCAGGAAATGGCCTAAACAGAGAACAAGAGATGAGAGAGTAATAAGCAAACATTGTTAATTAAAGAAAATAACTGCCTCATTACGTATGATGTTTTTAATACACATCTTGGAAACCATGACCATCTTCCTTCTACTACTAGAATAATGGAAGCAAATGATGATAATGATAAATTTCATGTCCACTAGATGGCTTTTCTCAAGTACCTTCATTCATTCATCTAATATTCATTTATTAACACATATTTGGTGCAGGCACTGGGCTAGGCCCTACAGAAACAGATACAGAAGAGACAACACTAGTCTTCAAGGAATTCATAATCTAAGTAAAATGAACAGTTCAGAAACAATGGTAACAAAGCATGAAAAACGCAATGAAAGAGAATATAGAGGGTATGTGCGTTGGTAACCATGCCAGTTACCAACTTACTGTTACTCAGTCCTAAATCTACTTACTCTTCATTGGCTACTCTATGATAATAGTGATTTGGGGGGATCAACAGACATATTTACAGTGTATTTATATATAAATGATATGTCCTTTTGTTTATCTAGATATTTATTCAATTTCCATTTATAACTTTTTATAAAGGGCCTTATAATATGTATTAAGTTGGATCTATTCTTAGGTATTTAATTCTATCCCGTCTTCAAGGAGGTCTGAACCTCTTCTATGTTTGGCCTCCTTCAGCCTTATGGTACTACATAGTTTCCTTATTTCTTAGTTACTCTTTATCACAGTTAATACTTCTTCATATTAAATTCCTAATTTACTAGTGTGTCATATCTATCTATTAACTGAATCCACTACACATAGATAGGAATGGGAAAGTAAAGAAAAAGAAGACGAGACCAGCAGATGGCATAATGGTTACGTCACTGGATTCCTTTGTAGACAATCGTGGTTCAAGTCCCAGAATAGGTGGCTTAAACTCAGGCTGGGCACATATGTTTGTATGCCCACAATCCCAAGGGGAGAACAGAGAAGGGATTGCAGTGTGGCCAGCCACCCCCAGGGGAGTGATTTCTTGCTTTCTGTCTCTCTAGCGAGTACAAGTGTCCTACAACAAAAATCTCTCTCAAAAAACAAAAAACAAAAATGAACAAACAAACAAAATAAATAAACAGGCAAAGAAAGGGTAGTCATAGTGGCAATTATGACCTATATGGTTAAAAAACAGTATGTGGGATGGTTAAGTACCAGCAGGTGGCATGTTGGTTAAGACATTGGACTCCCACATGGCCGACTACAGTTTGTGTCCCCGACCTGGTGGCTTGAAAATCATGCCAGGCACACATGTGTACATGCCCAGAATTCCAGGAGGAGAATGAAGCAGAAGGAAGTGCAGTGTGGTCATCTCTGCTGGAGGGTGATTTCTCAACTTCCATCTCTCTGTTTCTTTCTGACAAGCACATGTGCCGTATGGCAAAAACCTTATAAAAAAATTTAAAAAGAACAGTAAGTGATCCAGTTTAGTAGGGGGATATGAAACTAAAGAGATCTAAAAGAAGAGAAAAATACGAGGTTAGAAAGAAAAAGAATGGGGCCAGCAGGTGGTATAGTGGTTAAGGTGCTGGATTCCCACATAGGTGACTGTGGTCAGAGTCCAAAAACTGGCAGTGTGTTTTCTCATTTCTGTGTGTGTGTGTGTGTGTACATGTGTGTCTATCTGGTGAGTACACTTGCCCTAGAGCAAATTAAAAAAAAAAAAGTAATAATGATAACTAAAATAAATAGGTTTTTTTTGAGAGAGACAGATTTTTCTACAGGGCACATGTGCTCACCAGAGAGACAGAGAGAAGAGAGACAGAAAACAAGAAATTTCCCCCAGGGGGTTGGCCACACCTCAATCCCTTCTCCATTCTCCTCGAAGGATCCTGAGCATGCACGTACACACACGCAATGTGAGGTTTAAGTTGCTCCCTCCGGGACTTGAACTGTGGTCGACTATATGGGAGTCCAGGAACATAACCATTATGCCATCTATTAGTCCCTAAAATAAATAATTCTTTAAAAAAAAACAAAAAAAGAAAGAAAGAAAAAGGATAAGGTTCTCTTATGCCTGAAAGATGAGAATGAAATGAAGAATGGTGAGTAAACTAAAAGTTTCTCTGGACAGAGGAACAATGACTAGAATTGTGCTTTTTACAATGAATTTGACAGTGATCCATACATTGGTACAGAGAACGGAAAGCCTAAACAATAATTTAGTTCAGTTAATGAGGCCAGGAGAGAGTGGAAAGGAAGGGGCTGTACCGAAAAAGCACTGTAAAGGTAGCATTACCTTTGAAAACATCAGACACGCATAATCTAAACGGCTTATCAATAGATCGTTGGGGTGGCTTGAAAGAGTCTGGAAAAAAGGCCGAAAGTAGAGTTTAATTTAAAATGTAATTTTTGAACCACTCCAATGAATTCATTATAGTTCCTCTTCTCCTAGAAAATAGTTATCCTGTATACTAATAGGAAATTGGCTATCACTCACACAATACTTTGAAGTTCCTAAGTTATATTCACATATGTATCTCATTTAATTTCTACAATAGTCAATGAGAAAGGTCAGGTAACCTCAATAATTAAATGAGAAAAAAGAAGTATTAGACACTTTAAATATCACATATGATTTCAAATCTGGTGACCCAGCTCTTCTTACTACAAATCCTATGTTTTTGGGGTTTTTTTTTTCATATACATTACTATATCCCTTTTAGTAGAGGGTATAATAATAAACAATAATTAGCATAATAATTAGTATCAAATTTATAATGCATTAAAGCTAAATGGCAGAATACTTACCAATTTGTTCTAATAAACATAGCCCTTTATACCATTTGGTGAGTTCGCTTGACTGAGATCTTGTGATTAGATTTTCACCACTGAGACCACTTGTAGGGATAAAAGCTACGTCACTCTCCTATTAAAAACATTGAATAAATAAAATTTGATACAACACTGCTTTAAAAAAAGTTAAAGGTTCACCATTAATTAACTGTTCTAAGTCTGCATCAACAATATGTACTTTTTGCAAAGTAATAGAAATCATAGAACTATATCCCTGAAGTTATCTGACTGAACAGCTTCAAACTTTTTTGACTTTGTGGGAAATCTACAAATTTATTCCAAAACACTCAATCATTTTTACTAGGTGACACAAGCATATTATAAATTTTTGCTGAAGAAGTTATTCTGTACTAGTTTCTACATTTCTCTGTGAACCCCCCTCAACCTGTTATCATCTAATTTAATAGGTAAGAATAAAATCTTTTACTTAAATAAAATCAAGGTCAAATATTAAATAATTCTCTAAGATGAGGTAAACTAAAGGATATATTATATAATGATACCAGGAAGAAAGCAAAGCAAAACAAACTAAATATATTTAATAAGACAAGAATATCAGAGTTAAGTTTTTCCTATCAGTATAATGACTTAATAAAAGTAATAACCAAATAAATTTAAAATTATCTTACCTTAAAACCTGCTTGCTTAAGAAAGTGTCCAAGTTTTCCAGTAATCTCTTGAAACCTTTCTTGTTGCCAATTAACCTAATAAAGATCCAATTTATTTTTAAAACAACACTTCAGAACATAATATATAAAATTTAAATTTCTGCAATAAAATGTAAATAATCAAGTCCATATAAAATATAAAATCTACAAATTATGAAATTACTTAATAAAAATTAAAATTCTGAATATAAGACCTTGGGAACAGCAGATGGTGTAATAGTTACATCACTGGACTCCTATGTATTCGACTGTGGTTCTAGATCCGGACCTGGGGGCATGAAACTCACCCTGAGTGCATGTGTGTGTGTGCGTGCATGCCCAAGATCCAGGAGAAGATTAGAGGAGAAGGAATTGCAGCATGACTATCCCCTCGGGGACGGGAGGTGATTTCTCACTTTCTGTCTCTCTGAAGAGTGCACACGCCCTATAGCAAAAGTAATTTTTTCTGAAACAAAAAGTCTAGAAATAGTCACCAATAAATTTAGAATTTTTGTATAAATGCTAATAGTGATTTCAAATGTGGGGAGAAAAAGTGAGTATTTTATTAATTAAATTTTGCTTGAACCTACTATTAGAATAAGGTCAAGTTATTGACACCCAAGGATAAAAAATAATAATAATTAACAAAGTATACTCAATATAAGCCCTAGATAACGTGTATAGTGCAGTATTTAGAAGTAAATGTACTAATGCCTGCAACTTATGTGGAAATGCATGTAACTAAGATGGATTAATTGATGGGTAAAGAAACAGACAGATAAAAATGCAACTGAGGCCCAGCTGCAGTGGCATGTGCTAGTAAGATGCTATGCTCTGAAGGCTGGGACAATATGGAAGCCTCAATGTGATTCTTGTTCTAACCCAAAAGGACAGGAACAGCAGCATGCAACTTGGGGGCTGAGGAAGGAGGATCATAAGCTCAACGCTGGCCTGGGCAACACAGTGAGACCCAGACAAAAAAAAAAGGAACTGGGAATAGTGGCACCTCTACTTGCACCTGAAGGTTAGGACAAGAGGATCTTGACATGGTGAGAGACCCTGTCTAAAAATCCCAAAACAGAGACCAGCAGATGGCATAATGGTTACATTGCTGGACTCCCATGTAGTCGACCACAGTTCAAATCCTGGACCCAGCAGCTTAAAACTCACTCCAGGTGCATGTGCATGCTTGTCCCAAATCCCGAGAGGAGAACGAAGGAGAAGGGATTGCAGTGTGGCTATCACCCATTCCCCCAGGAGGTGATTTCCACTTTTTGTCTATGTTTCTCTCTGTCTTTCCAATGAGTGCACATACCCTATAGCAAAAACCTCTCTCTAAAAAAAACAAAATCAACATGATCAGCCAAGTAGTAGACTCTAAAGCAGTGGACATAAGATGGACATTAACTCTTTTTTTAGGACGTTAATTCTTTATAATTTTCTTTACATTGAAGACTTTAATACTAAAATGCTGGGAAAAAAATAAAAAGTATAGGCAATGATAAGACCAAAAAAGAGAACTAATGGAAAATATAGGTGAATATTTATTTGACCCGAGGGCAAGAAAATATCTAAGTATAAAGAAAATATTTAAAAATGTGCATGTATATCCAAAATACACCATAAACAAAATTAAAATAACAAATCAGGAAAAACATCCAAAGAAGAGGATAAAGAAATAATGTCATTAATAATTAAAGCATGCTTATATATTGATAAATAGAAAAATACAGTTCTAGGGCCAGTAGGTGGTTTTGTGGTTAATTCACTTGACTTCCACATGACCAACCACAATTCAAGTCCCAGACCTTGTAGCTTAAAAATCACTCTATGAGTGTGTGCATGAGTGCCCTAAACCCCAAGAGGAGAACAGAAAGGAGGGACTGCAGTGTGACCACCTCCCCTGGGGGGTGAGTTCTCACTTTCCCTCTCTCTCTATCTGTCTCTCTCTCTCCAGCAACCACATATGCCCTATGACAAAAAAGAAAGGAAAATGCAGTTCCAAAAATAATAAAATTATATTAAATTTTCCCAAAACAAGTAAGCAAGTAGCTGATATATAAAATATGTTCAAATATTATTAACATTCACCAAAGAATGAAATTTAAAAAAAGAAACTATTCAGTGGACCAGGCAGTGGTGCAGTAGTAAAACATGTTACTCTGCAAGGGTAACCCACATGGGAAGGCTCTGGGTTCATATTCAGAGACCTCTCTGAACACAACAGGTGTGTGTGTGCCCATGATTCAAAATTAATGGGCTGGAGGTGAACTGTGGCATCAGAACCCTGTGGGGGTGTGCACTCTCACTCACTCTCTCTCTTGCTCCTGGAGAAAAATAAAATAAATAAACTTTTTAAAAAATCATATTTTGTATACTAAACCAAATAGCAACAGTGCTGATGAGAGTTTGGGAAGTGAATATGCCATTATGTGCCAATAACTAGAGTAAACTAATTAGAATAAATAATTAGATGAGAGTAAATAATGAGAACTTTCTCAAAGTCATTTTCATCATGTTCAGCAAATCTTAAAATGTATATACCCTTAGGCTAAGACATTTCCACAAAACAAATCATTTCTGAATATACACACACACATACACAGGCACAAACATACAAATGGAAATGTTCAAAAACAGACTGATTGAAAACATTATATATTTAAAATTGACTAGAATAAGAGACCAGCAGGTGGTGCACTGGATCCCACATGGGCAAGACTGTTGTTTGAGTCCTGGCCCTGGTGGCTTGAAAACCACAGAGTGCATGTACATGTATGCCTAAAATCACAAGAGGAGGAGGGAATGTGGCATGGCCATCCCTCCCAGGGGGGTGGGGGGTATTAGAGGAGAGGGGAGGGTGATTTCTCACTTTTCCCTCTCTCTGGCAAGCACATGCACGCTATAACAGAAATCTTAAAAAAAAAAAAAAAAAAAAAGGAAAGAAAAGTGATTAGAGTAAACCCATAAAAACACCTCTTTCTCCAAGAATTATTAATTACTTGACATATGCACAAGGACAGGATATTATCATTTTTTTCAAAAAGCATATCATTATTTTTTTCAAAAAGCAGATTATAAACACTATAAGCCACTGTTATAAAGAAAAAGGTCCTCATTTACAAAAGTAAATAGGGTAGAGATGTATAAAGTAAAGTGTAAGTTTTTTTGGGGGGAAAATAAATAGGAAATACAGGTTATTCCTACTTTTTATACCTTCATTCTACAATAAGTGTGTATCTTATAATTAAAAACCATTTTTGTTTTAAAAATTTATTTTGAAAATAGGAAGACATTTTGCTTAAAATTGCCCGTATCTCACTTACTAAAATAAACATCAGATAGTATATTTATTTTTTAAAATACAGCACCTTGAATAATAAAATGAACACTAGTCACCACTAGTCACATCTGATGTCATCTATAAACAGGATATCTTAATTAGCATCTAAAATTAGTTCTCACAAAACCCTTAAATACCTGATCCATTTTGTTGACTGCAACTGCAAGCTGTGTCACTCCAAGAGAACGGACCAGGAGGCCATGTTCTCGTGTCTGTCCCCCGGTCTCAAATCCAGCTTCAAACTCTCCCCTGCTGGCATCTACAACTAAAACAGCTACATCTGCCTAAGGAAGAAAAAAATAATCAAAACTGAAATGTCAGAGCATTTTAATACAAAGGATAAATTATTCAATTAATTGTGTTGGTCAGATTTTAATGCAGACCCCAACCTGATCCCAACCTTACACCAAACAACAAAGTATTTAATAAATCAAACAAAAGAATTCCACAGATGGATTAATTTTTTTTTAATTAAATATATGGGCCTGGTTGGTAGCATAGCAGTAACATAACTGGACCTACATGGGAAAAGTCCTAGATTTGCATCCGGGGAATTCCCTGAGTATGCCTGTGGTCTGACCCAGCTAAGACTTGGGATAGGAAGTGGGTTGCAGCACCTGCTGTAAGAGATGGCTCTCTCTCTCTCTCTCTCTCTCTTACTCTTTGAAACTTTAAAATAGTCATAAAATAAAAAGTAAAAGACACATAATAGCATGGACTAGCATGATACCAAAAATACCAAAAATGACATAAAAGATTTTTAAAAAGTTCATATTTGATTATATAACAACAAAAATACCTAAGCAAAGAGGGAAAAAAACAAACAAAATTAAAACACAAGTAAACAGAGACAAGCATTTACAACATGTAAGGTAAAGTTATAATTTTAATATAGTCATTATAAACAACAACAACCAAAAAAAGACATTGCTCCCTAGAAAACTAGTTAAGGATATAATCAAGCAATTTGCTGAGGAAATATAAATGGCCAATAAATATGAAAAAATTCAAACAGTAGAAACCAAAAGGAAAGTAAAACTGTATCAACTCCGCCCCTACTTTCACAAATAACCTGGTTAAAGATTTAAATGACATAATTATTACAGTAGGCAAGGATGTAGTGAGGTGGGCATTCTCACACACTGCTGATGGGACTTGAGGGCATTTTCACAACAGGTAAAGACTCTGAGGCTTATCTATATTTTACTTTCCATCAGGTCCACCTCTAGGAATTTATACTAAAGAAACAATTATAGATCTACAAAGATACTCATCAGAGTATTGTTTATAATGATGAAAACATGGCAGATTTGTCCTCCTACAGCTATTGAAAAACAACCTTGTACAGCAAAGTTTTCTAACGTCTGTGGACCATTTTGTCAACTGGATTCAGAGACATTTCTCCTTGTATAATCAAATCACATACAAAAGAACAAAGAAAAGGCCAACCTCAGCTTAGCTCATTTTTCATGTTAGCCTATTGAAACTAGCTTTATAGGTTCCCACTAGTCTTCTGTTGATGTGTCTTTAGGTGATTCTATTTTCATCTGGTAAATTCAGCCTTTAAAAATTCACAATAAACAGTTGGTGCAGCCATAAATGTTCCTCTATTTTTACTCTTTTCAATTATTTCACGCATTGTCAGGATAATCTTTAAAGAACACTTTCATTTTTTCTTTAACAGTTTTGTCTTATATGCATAGCTGCAAACAAGAAATGTATCACACAATTCAAGCAGGTACCTGCTTTCCTGTAATCCAGGACACAATGATTAAATGACATTCCTCTTTAAAGACTGTCTCAGATTATTACATGACCACAGCTTTCTCACAAGGTGCTTTTTATAGTCCATCTACATCTTTAAGTTCTCTGGCCTTTTTCAGAACAGAGTCCACATGTATCTTTTGCCTTGTTGCTTCCATAATGACACATTATGTTCGTGCTGCTCAGCTTTTAAAGAATTTCACATACATGATCTCTTGGCAAATGAGAAATTAAATTATAAAAGAAGTCAAGAATCTATCAGATTCTTTGCTCTTATTTTTTTTTCAAGAAATTTTTGCTACAGGGCACGTGTACTCCCCAGTGAGACAGAAACTGAGAGAAAAAGAGCGAGAAATCCCCCCCACCCCGGGGGGATGGCCACGCTGCAATCCCGTCTTCTCTCGGATTTTGGCCAGGCACACACATATGCCCAGCATGAGTTTCAAGCTGCCAGGTTTGGGACTTGAACAACGGTTGGCCACATGGGAGTCCAGCAATGTTACCATTCCACCATCTGCTGGTCCCAAGATATTTTGATCTTAAAAGAACTTTATAATTTTAATTGGAAGTAGTAGCATCTATATGCTTTGTCTGCTAGGGACATTTACACTATTGGGTTTTTTTTACTTTTAATCTTACCCAAATACTCCTTTCACTCTACTTCTACTATTCAATGCACTATTCAGTTCTAATCCTCCACGATTTATAACACTGAAAACTAATTTTTTCAATAAGATCCAGTTCTTTCAATCAACCACTGTTCATTAAAGAGTACAACCTGGAGCAATCAATTTGAAAAATGGCTCTTTCACTTATACTTGTAGTAACTAACAAGCCTCACACCTCAGGCAAGTGGTCTAATCTCTCTGGGTTATCAATTTACTTCAGAGCAACACTGTGGGGTAAATATAAAGCACTCAGCCCTGAGTTTGCAAATCCTAGACTGAATAAATGCAAATCTCTTCTGACCAGGTTTTGCTAATAACAATAAAATTGTATTCACCTTCTTAAGTTAAAAATCTGAAATTCACCTATGGGCCATAAGTATTCAAACTAATCTTTTTCCTACTACCATTTCCAAAAAATTGCTGGGTGATTTTTCTCTATTAATATTCTTTCCACACACTAGCTGTTGCCTTTGGGACCTCAAATTCCTACACATTTTCAAAAAAAACCTTTTATGATCAAGCAGTATATAAAGCAATTTCTCCTCATAATGTGTACTGTGCATTATTCTTCTTACATTAACCTTTACATCTTCACATGTCCTATCTTTCTATCCTGTGATTTCCTTGAGCATGCCCTGTGTGCTTCTTTATGTCCCCCCAAATCTAGCATTTTGCTTACTGGGTAAATTACTTAATATCTTTTACTCTATTTCTTTCTTTCTTATATAACAGAATTCAATTAGATAATCTCTACAATCCTTTCTTATCCCAATTCCATAAGAAGTTTGGACTAAATCATCTGGACTCAAAGGTTCTAGAATTAAAAAGCGTTTCATTGTAAATATGTGTTCTGTTGTTTCTTTCCCATTAAAATATCAAAACATGATTTGTAGTCATATCCCCACACTACACTGCTTGGTACATAACAGGCATTCAGTAAGCAGTCACTGAGTGAAAAAGATAATGGTAAATTGCTTTAACTCACACATTTTACAGGACAGAGCCTAATTTTTACCTTTTCTGGTTGTCCAATACTTACTCATTATGAAAGAAATCAATGGTCTGTATGTGCAGTGTTATTTTCATTGTTTAATTTAAAGCTATATCACTATGGTTTTTTTCAGTATCCTAATTACGAATCATATGTTTACAAATTACAATTATTCTTTAATCCAATAAAGAAAGTAAATAAAACACTAGGGGTAAGACCCCAAACCTCATTAGTTCAGTATAAACTATCGTTAACTCTTTAAAAAGGTATAGGACTTGGGGCCAGCAGGTGGTATGGGGGTTGAGGTGCTGGACTTCCACATGGCCAACTGTGGCTTAAGTCCAGGACCTGGTGGCTTGCTTTCTTACTTTCTCTGTCTGTCTTTGTCTGGTGAACACATGTGCCCTATAGCAAATTAAAAATAAAACTAACAATTTAGACCAGCAGATGGCATAATGGTTACATCACTGGGCTCCCATGTAGTCAACTGTAGTTCAGGTCTCAGACCCAGAGGCTTAAATTCACACCAGGCATGTGTGTGTATGTGCCCAAAATTCTGAGAAGAGAATGGAAGAGAAGAGGATGCAACAGCCTGGCCATCCTCCCTGGGGAGTGATTTTTCGCTTTCTCTCTCTGTCTCTCTGGTAAGCACATGTGCCCTATAGCAAAATTCTCTATACAAAAAAACCCCCAAAAAACTAATAATATTAAATAATTCTTAAAGAGAGAAAAGAACTAAGAAAATCATGCCAGGGGCATGTGTGCGCATGCCAAAAATCCTGAGAGAAGAAGGGAGGCGGAGGGAATGTGGCATGGTCATCCCCCTGGGGGATGATTTCTCATTATTCCTCTCTCTGGATATCTCTGTCTCTCTCCAGTGGGTACAAGTGCCCTGTGGCAAAAACTATTAAAAAAGAAAAAGAAAAAAAAGATTCAGGACTTGAATATAGAGTAATAAGACAGGTCTAAAAGTATTCACTCCAACTTATTAATAAAAGAAATTCTTATAAAGAGATCATGAAAATACAGTATTTCTCTAAATTTTCAATCTTTCTAATAGTTGAAACTCCTAATTTTAAAATATTTTAAAAGCTAAAGGGACCAGCAGATTACATTATGGACTCCCATGTAGGCAATCACAGTTCAAGTCCCGGCCCTGGCAGCTTAAAACTCACGTCGGGCATGTGTACATGCCCAAAGTCCAGAGAGAAAAATGGCGGAGAAGGGACTGCAGCATGGCTATCACTCCGGGGAGTGATTTCTCACTTTCTGTCTCTCTGTCTCTGTCTCTCTGGAGAGCACATGTGTCCTATAGCAAAAATCTCTCTTTAAAAAAAAGCAAAAATCCTAGAATTATAACCTTAGCATCAGGAAATTTTATGTACAATCAGTATAATACAGTTAAGAAAATATCTGGTACCTGGGCTGCCCCTGTAATCATATTTGGAATGAAATCCTTATGGCCTGGAGCATCCATTAATGTAATAATTTTGGTTGTAGTTTCAAACTTTGTCATACCAACATCCATTGTTACTCCCCTTAAACAAAACATAGAAGAGTTAGAATGCACTACACATTTAATCAGAGTTACAGATTAAATTAATAATAAACTAAATGAATATCTAAATTCTTAAATAATAATGGAAATTTTATTATGTTGGCCATTATTTTTGAATAGTAAATCTATAAATTGGAGCTGGGATTTCTGCTGTAATCAAGTTATATCTATATGGCTATACTATTTCTCTATAGTGTTTCACGTTTCATATATTCAATATACAGTACATACTGATTTTTTTTTTTGAGAGAGAGATTTTTGCTATAGGGCACGTGCGCTTGCCAGAAAGATAGAGACAGAGACAGAAAACAAGAAATCACTCTCCGGAGGGGATGGGCACACCATAATCCCTTCTCCTCCATTCTCCTCATGGGATCTTGGGCATGCACACACACGCACCCAGCATGAGTTTAAACCACCAAGCCCGGGACTCGAACCACGGTTGACTACATGGGAGTCCAGCAACATGGTCATAACGCTAACTGCTGGTCCCATAGTATATACTGATTTTTAAAAGACGGTATCATTTCAAACTGAAAATGGTGAAATACAGTACCTTTCCCGTTCTTCCCCTGTCTCATCCAAGACCCATGCATATGCAAATGAAGCTTTGCCAGCTTTTTTAGATTCTTGTTCATACTTATGCATCGTCCTTTTGTTTACATTTCCCAGAAGATAAAGCAAATGGCCCATCAGAGTACTTTTCCCAGCATCAACATGACCTAAGGAAAATGGATTCAGGATTAATACTAGGTACATTTTTCAAATGTTCACAATGAGCCATTGTATGAAAGTGTAATTTAATAGTTCATGTCAGTATTTCAAGTAATAAATATTAATTTTTAACAAGTGACAGTTAAAACATCTAAATGGGAGGGAAGAGCATGTCTCTTTAGGGAGGATAAAAACCTCCTTGATTTTTAGAAATAAGACTGTCAACAAGACATGTCATTTTCAAAATGTTTGCAAAATGAAAGTTCCACAACCATATCTACCAACCTCCTTGGTACCTTGATATTATTTCACTCACAGTGGCTAGAAAGCATTATGATGCAATACCTCCTTGCTTTACACCTACACAGAAACTCAAAGTTTCCACACTGCCCCTAGGAAGTTGTCAGGCTGAAACCGATTTGACAGACAACGCAGAGGAACAAAGGGCATTACCAATGACCACTAAGTTGAGGAGCTGCTTCCCTCCTTGTCGCTTCTCCAGTTCTGCTTTCACATCTATTTGCTGCCTCAGCTTGCCAGACTTTTTCACTGGTGTTAGTGCTGAACTCTGCTCTTCTGGTACTTGAATGGTGTGGGTTGCAAGAGCTGATTTCTCAAGAGCATCAGAAGAACCAACGCTTGTATCTTCACTAGGAGGTCCTTTTTGAGGTGTGTGGAAACTATGACCATTTTCTTCAGCTGTTACTCTACAGAAACCAGATACGGAAAAAAAGTGTTTTAAACCAACTTGACTGAAGTCCTACAATGTCAAAAGGGCAAAGAAGTTATCTGTTCATAATCCTTTACACTCTAAATTAAAATGTCGGCTAAGTGGCTAGAGTCTGCTAAGGTGGAGATGATAAGCAGCTAAAGCCAAACCATGCAAATTCAGACTTGGAAGATTCCAGGAGAAAAACAGTCTACCAAAAATAAAGATGAGAAGAAAATACCCTATACACTAACTGAAATTTAGTCTTCACTCATATTTTAGCCATTTAATCAATCCTACCAGAACAAATGGTATGCATAAAGAATATTTTATAAAAATTATACCAAATGCATTGAAAGATAAATGAGAATTAAAAGAAGTTTTAGTCCTAACTCATCTTTCTGACAGGATAAACTTATGATATTTTTGGCTCAAACTTAAAACCTAAGGGAGAAATAGAGTAATACCATCACAATGGCAATCTCTGAAATGCTACATTTTTTGAATATTTTTGACAAAAGGGCTTTAATTCATTAATTCAACAAACACTTGATTTACTAAAAACTACAACATATACGAGGCACTGATGATGAGAAGAAAAGAGGCTACAGAAATGAAAAAGTTATCTACACTCCCAAAAGCTTATGATCTGAGGGACTCAGGTATATAAAGTAGAAATAAAACCACCTCGCTTTAATTTATCCTTCCCTGGTCATGAGGATGTCCTCAAAAGTAAACACCAGTTTTAGTTCTTCATTAACTCTCTAACTGCTTCCCATAGAAACTGGTAGTAGTGCTATCCCAAGGATGGCTATGAAGAATGTGACCTGATCAGCCAGTCTGCAATACCACCTTTCTTGTAACAACCGTGGATAAACAGAACTAGGACAAAGAGCAGGTTAAATTTCAAGTCAAAAATGAAGTTAATTATATCCAATTCAATATGGAGTTGCAGAGAATAGTTACACACAGAGAATAGTTTATAATAATCATTTATGATTACAGTATAGTGGAAATGTGTAAGAAAAGTAATCTATTTTTTTCCTTCCCATTATAATAATAATAATAAAAACTGACTATGTTTTCCCTCTCAGGGCATTTTTATATGCCTGACATTTAACCTTTTATCATATTCTTCAGGAAGAGTCATATTAGTTAGAATTGCAACATTATTAAAAACCTAATATCCATTCTCATTTTTTTTTCAAATCCCCACGAATTAATTTAGCTGCTCATTTTTTTAGCACTACTTATATATATTAGCTTCATACTGAACTACTAGGGAAGAAAAATACGTGTACAAGAAACGTTCTTGTAATTTTTTTTTTATTCTTTTTTAGGTTTTGGCATAGGGCGTCGTGTGCTCCCGGGAGAGAGACAGAGAGGGAAAGTGAGAAATCACCCCTGGAGGGATGGTCACGCTACAGTCCATAGTCCCTTCTTCTCCATTCTCCTCATGGGATTCTGGGCACACACATATACATGCACACAGCAAATCGTGGTGATGGGCCTCGTGGGAGTCCAGTGCTTAACCACCATGCTATGTGCTGGCTCATGTTCCTGTACTTTTAAAGGATAGTGTAACAGGCTAAATTAAGTAAAATCAAACTTACATTATCTTTTGTAAACCTTTATTTGAATGACGACAGCTAGTTCTAAAACTAAAACATGGTTTTACTGCATTCAGAGATGAATTACAATGAGACTCTTCTATTAAACGACTATACTACAACTGTAACATAGGCTCTGGTTCTGATCAGGCCTAGAAGAAAACAGAATCTGTGGCTCCACTTTTGTTTTTGTTTCTTTTTAGCTACTAAATCTTTTCTTCAGAGGAAAGCTCACAGTAAATCTGATCTGGAAAACAGATAAAAGCAAACTGGTCATAGCTGACAAAATGGGTAGAGAATTGAAGGTTAACTCACCCACCAATCCAGGCAGTCTTTAGAGAGGTTGCTTAGGGCAGAAATTTCTCAAAACATAGCTCTGACTTTAGTATACAATTAAATAAAACGAGAAGTTTACTTTTCTCTCACTTTCAGAATAATATTCTCATTAAGTAAATCTTAGATAAACTTCAGATTAACACATGAAAATTGTAATGTTAGGGAGAAGTAACCAAAGTAATTAGAAAAGCATCCTAGGTAAGTCTGCACGGAATAAAAACTTCTTTATACTATGAATAAAAGCAATGTTGTAAGATTGAACATCTCTAAAACATTGTCCAAAATTGAGCATTCTGCATTCAGGACTGTAATTAGTGACTGTCATGTGTCTTAGTTTTGTGCTGGTATAACACAACACTTGAGACTGGGTAAATTAACAATAACAGAAGTTTATCTGATTCACAGTTCTGGAGGCTGGCAAGTCCAAGAGCATGATTGCTAGCATCTGGAAAGGGTCTTTCTTCCCTTGGCAGATGGGTAAGAATGCAAGAGTAACAGAGAAAATGGCATCCAAATTTCCATGATAACTAACCCATTTCAGCAATAATGCCATTAATCCACACATGAAGGCAGAGCCTTCATTATCTAATCACCTTGTAAGGGTCCTACCTCTTTTCTTCTTCTTCTTTTTTTATTTTTCAAGACAGAGGTTCACTATATAGCAACATTCCTCCCTCAACCTCACTGGGAATATCAGTGAACACTACCATGTCCAGCTTTTAGGGTGGGTCAAGAATAAAGCCCCAGTTTTCCTTGTGCTGCCAAGTAGCAGCATCCACCAGTATATACAACTGCAGCTGGGCGAGGTCCCACATCTTAGTACCATCACAACAGCAATAAAATTTCAACATGAGTTTTGGAAGGGACATTCAAACTACAATATTATAAAAAGAATAAGCTGATGGAAACTTTTCAGGTGCAATTTTGGTATAATTGTGTAACCTTACCTAATATAAAATAGTCTCTTTTTCCCCCCTAAATTACTTTTCCAAAATAATTATATACCAGTCTAGATGTTTAATCTTTCATCTTGAGTTAGATACTTAAAAGCTAACAGTGTAGATTTAAGAGGTTGAACACAAAGTAGCTGTTCTAGTGAGTGGTCAGAAAGTCATGAAGCACTTTTGCATACAAAAACAAAAAAAAATGTATCATGACTTTCCAACCTAATATATGCAATGTTCTAACCATTTCTACTTATATTCATTTTCTAGAGAGATACTTACTATCTCTAATACTAGTGAAGAAAAAGCTTGCTCTTTTAAACAAAGCAATTCATTATCCTTCAAAGCAATGCATTCTCTTTTTTTCAGTAAGACATCATTGGGAATCACACTATGTAGAAATGTGTGCTGCTGAAACTTTTTTTAAAGATTTATTTATTTATTTATTTATCATTTTTTTTTTTTCCACATAAATTTTGCTGAAGAAAGGTAGAGAGAGTGAGAGAGGAAGAGTTAGAAAGCAAGCTGCCAGGCCTGGGACTTGAACCACAGTTGACCATGTGAGAATTCCAGCACCTTAACCACCATGCCACCTGCTGGCCCCATGCTGAAATCTTGATACAAAGTGTTTCATTATGTTCCTGGGTTCTTTCTTGAGACTAAACCAGAATAGCCTAAGTATTATCCCTATTATAAATCTCAAAAACATCCTTTAAAAGAGTAGCTTGTTGGGCTTGAGTATAGTATTAAGCACTTACGAGTATATAAATCTATAACCATAGACCTTTTACAATCTGGTAATTTTTTCCATACTGCCACATTAATCTGTTGACAGGCAGGCTGTTTTTTGTTTTGTTTTGTTTTTTTCCCGAAACCTTTACACTATTTCCAAGTATATTTTAAAAATAATAAATATTTTCCCAAGTCTTCTGATGAATAAATATTTAAATTCTTTTTTTTTTTTTTTTTTTTGGAGAGGTTTTTTGCTATAGGGCACATGTGCTCACTAGAAAGACAGACAGAGGCAGGCAGACTGAAAGCAAGAAATCACTCCCCAGGGGGGAAGGCCATGCTGCAATCCCTTCTCCTCCATTCTCTTCTCATAATCTTGGGCACGCATGCACAGGCACCCAGCATGAGTTTAAGCCACCGGGTCCAGGACTCTAACCGCGGTTGACTACCTGGGAGTCCAGCGACATAGCCATTATGCTAACTGCTAGTTCTCTCAATGAATATTTAAATTCTCTCTTTTTTTTTTCTTTTCTTTTTTCTTTTTTTTTTTGGAGAGGTTTTCACTATAGGGCACGTGCGCTCGCCAGACAGACAGAGAGAGAGATAGAGATAGAAAGCAAGAAATCACCCCCCAGGGGGTATGACCACACTGTAATCCCTTCTGCTCCATTCTCCTCTCGGGATCTTGGGCACGTACGCACACACGCCCGGCGTGAGTTTTAAGCCACCGGGTCCAGGACGCGAACTACAGTCAACTACGTGGGAGTCCAGCGACATAGCCATTTCATTAACTGCTGGTTCCCTGAATATTTAAATTCTGATCAATAAATATTTAAATGATTTTTCTGTGAAAAGAACACATGATGAACACTAATGACCCCAGAACTCATGAAGCATATAGTCTTATAAAATTCTGGAAGGCCTGAGACTGTATTATACTTGTAAAATACAGTGCTAGGTTTTCAAGAACTATTTACTTGTTATTGACTATTTATTTCTGTATCTTAATTATTTATCACCCACTACTTTTATCATTATTCATTTAGATAAATATACAATTTATTTATAATATGGTATATTAACTTGGGTTTGTTTGCATATCACTTCCTTTTTAAAAAATATTCTTTCATTTAACTTTATTTTATTTATTTATTTTTAATTTGACTAGAGAGGGACAGAGTGAGAGAGAGAGAGGGAAAGTGAGAAAGCAAGCCACCAGGTCTGAGACTTGAACTGCAGTCAGCCATGTAGGAATCCAGTCCCCTTAACCACCACGCCACCTGTCAGCCCCTGCATATTATATTCTAGACTTCTGAAATATTTTGCATTCAAATTATAAAATCTTTAAAACAAAGAATTGTATATTCTTTTTAAAAAGAAGACTTTATTTACACTTATTTGTTATTATTATTACTATTTTAATTTGTTATAGGACATGCAATCATCATCAGAGAGAAACAGAGAAAGCAAGGGGGACAGTGAGAAAGTAAGCTGCCAGGTCCAAGACTTGAACCACACTCAGCCATGTGGGAGTCTAGTACCTCAACCACCATGCCACCTGCTGGTCCTATATTCTATTCTTTATATTTCTCTTTCTCAATGAATATAACCCAGTAGTAGTATTAAATGGTACTCAACACACAGGACAAAAAGGGTAGTCATGATTCTGACAATTCAACCCAAACTAAGACAGAAAAAAAAAAAAAAAAAGACATCCAGCAAGCTTTTTGTGACTGAATCGGTATTCAAAAATTTTTAATGAAATAAGTCACTCGAGATAAAAATGAACTCTTTCAATCATCCAGTCATTAACTTAATATATACTAAACACCTAGCATGTCTTAAACACAAATAATTTATAGGTAACGAATTTAAGGAATGACTGAAAAATTTTAAATAGGTTAAAAACTAATGTTTCCAGGCCAGCATGGGGTATGGTGGCTAAAGTGGCTGAATCAAACATGGCTAAGTACACAGTTGGAGTCCCAGACTCAGCAGCTTGAAAAACACACCAGTCGCATGTGCATGTGTGCCCAAAATCCTGAAAGGAGGGAAGGAGAGGTAGAGGAAAAGAGCATGACCACTTCCCCTGGGGGTAGGAGGGGCTGCCTCCTCACTTCCCCACTTCTCCCTCTCCAGGGAGCTCATGAAACCCTCTCGCAAATATTAAAAAAAAAAATAAATAAATAATAATGTTTTCCAACTGTGCTTTTGAGCCTCAAGCATCCCCACTTCCCTGGCTTATAAAAATTTCTGGAGGAATTCTAGAGATTGTGATAAGAAGAAATGAGGGGCCAGGTGGCAGCGCAGTGGTAACACCACTGTACCCACATGGGAAGTCCTGGGTTACAGCCAGAGACCTCCCTGAGCATGTGAGTATGTGTGTGGGTCCCTATGTTCCAAGCTGGCTGAGACTACAGATGGATCATGGTAGGAAGATCATGGTAGCAAGCTGGGAGCACCTTTCACTCTCTCTGTGTCTCTCATGAAAGAAATGTTTTTGTCAAAGGAATGCTATTAATGTCAGACTACCATTTTTCATTAGTTATTTTAAATTTTAGGTATGTTTGATTTTATATGCCTTTACTGTTATAGAATAACCCATTTTATTCAATATGAAAATCTAAAATAATTTAAATATGTTAGTAAAAAATCTAATTGGTGATTCTGTGATTTACAACTGACAGTACTTTCCAAACCCTGCTTACTTCCGCCACCTAGTGGTATAAGAATTCTGCATTTCACAGGGCCAGATTGCACAAAATCATGTTTTTTTTAAAGTAACCACACATTATTAATGTGATAAAATTGACAGTGAGATAAAGTAATACATGCAAGTATGACTGAAATCAAACCTAATTTCTCATCTCCTTCTTTCTGTACTATGTTACACTGAGAACATTTACATACAATGTTAATGATATTATTATGCAAACTTAAAATACATTCTCTTTCTTATAAGAGTACCAGGAAACAATATTAAGTTCAAAAAAGTGGGAAAGGGGCTTAAAAATCTTACCTAGGCACTTCAAATCCCATAGTTTGCTTCTTTCCAGACACAGTCATTCTAGCAACCTTTGGCACAATTTCAGATTCACTTCGTGATGACTGGGAACCTACTGATTTTCCTAATTAAAGAAGAAAACAAAAAAGGTTAATTAAAGTTGATTTATAAAAGTATGATATATAAATGACAGCTTATGATTATTTTTACAAAATTCACATCTTTACACACATATCTTTTTTCTTAAAAAAAAAAAAAAAAAGCAATGAGATACTAAAGTGCTGAAGGGAATTCTTCTATCATCCTTGTCTGGGAAGTCCCCTATTGTCAGGACTCTGCTTTAACCTCGGCCAAATCTCTTCCTAATTTTGAACTGACTGTTTTAAGTTTCAGTATTAAGAGCTCACAAGTCGGTTTCAGCATTGAGTCTTCCTCTGGCATTGTACCTAGACCCTAGACCTCCCTCTCCTACCACGCCCTCTCGCAATACTAAAATTGTCTGGTCAGTTAGCAGATGGCTAAACTATTTTTAATCCTGTGAGATAAAATGATGAACAAGTTGAGAATCAGCTGAACTGTGCAGAACCACTGCATGTATTTTGCTTGCATCCAACACTAAGCTTTTTAACATATAGGATACATATAAAGATGAAGAGAGAACCCTCCCCACAAAAAAGATGGAGAGGTCAATGTAGAAAAAAATAAGAACAAGGAGGAAGATAAATTATAAGCTGAATCAAAGTCAGACTTCCATGCATTTGATCTTTATATATACATAATGCAGAGAATTTTTTAAAAAGTATCTATAATTTTTAAAAAGAGTATCATTATGATTGGGTTCACATAAAATTATGGAAACTGTACTGGAAAATATATGTACAGAAACTACTTTAAAAAATTAAAAATGATAGGCCAGCCACTGGTGTGGTGAAGGCAACTAGATCCCATATGGCCAACTGCAAGGTTCAAGTTCCAGACCTGGCAGCTTGAAAAACATGCAGGACACACATGTGCATGCATGACCCCCCCCACACACAAAAAGTAAGTCAAGTTAAATTAATGTAGAGAATTCACTCAATACGTTTGCTATTTTTATCTATGGATTTTAGTTTTTTTAAATACTTGAGTTCTATTTTTCCATAAGCTTTTTGAAGTCCCCTCATATAAAGGAGCAAGGGCAGATGTAATACTTGTGCTAAGAGAGCTTACAGTCCAGTGAGGAAAACACTGAGTAAAAAAAACAAACAGGGACCGGGACCAGCAGATGGCACAATGGTTGCATTGCTGGACTCCCATGTAGTTGACCACAGTTTGAGTCCCAGACCTAATGGCTTAAAACTCACATCAGGTTCATGTACATGCATACCCAGATCCCAGGAGGAGAACAGAGAAGGGATTGCAGTGTGGCCACCCCCCACCCCACCCCGAGGAAAGGTGATTTCTTGCTTTCTCACTTTCTGTCTCTGTTTCTGTCTCTCCGGCAAGCACACAGGCCCTGTAGCAAAAGTCTCTATAAATAAACAAATAAATAGGGACCTTCAGGTGGTGTGGTTAGGACACTAGACTCCCAACATGGTCAACCCTGGTTCAAGTCCTGGAACTCACAGCTTGCTTTCTCTTGCCCTCTCTCTGTCTCTCTCTGGTGAACACACTTGCCCTATAGCAAGTTTTAAAATAATAGTAACAAATAAAGTTCTTAAAAAATAAAAATAAATAAATTAAAACTGTTAGTAGTATTATAAATAACTATATAATGCTATAATATTGATTATAAGGCATATGAATTAAAGAGCTCCCCTAAGAAAGTGAGAATTGCAGTTAAGATACAGAAAATGGATAGAAATTAATCAGAAAAGAGTGTTCCAGAGAATAACCTGATAATGGCCCTGCTGTAAGAAATGAAAGCTAAGTGAAGCTGGAGAAGAGGACAGGCCAAGGCATGACCTTTAGACCATACCAAAGACCCTAATGTTTGTTCTAAAGAAATGGCAGCCACCAAAATGACTTAAGTAAGGGAGGGAGGAATAAGAGAGAGTAGAGGGAAAGTAAAAGGATAACATCTGAAAACAACCAGTTATTGGATTAAACACAACTCATGACACTGGGACATACTAGGGATTTGGATATTTTTTTTTTTTTGATTAGTTTTTTTGCTATCGGGTGCATGTGTGCACCAAAAAAGACAGAGAGAGAGAGAGACAGTAAGCGAGAAATCACCATCCCCTCCCCCGCCCCGGGGAGATGGCCACACCGCAATCCCTTCTCCTCCATTCTCGTCTCCGGATCTTGGGCACGCATGCACATGCACCCGGTGTGAGTTTAAGCCACCGGGTACAGGACTCGAACCGCGGCTGACTACATGGGAGTCCAGAGACATAGCCATTATGTCAACTGCTGGTCCTAGGGATTTGGATCTTTTGAGACTTGCAAAAAGGAATAACAAGTAGGCGGTTGAACTACTGGTCAAGCTCAATGAAGTGTGTAGCTGTGCATAGAGTTGTGGTCCATCAGCACCTAACTGGTAGTTGAAGACACAGGAGTAAGTGACATAATCAAGGGAGCAAGTATAAAGAAAAAAGATGGCCCAAGGATAAAGCCTTGAAAGAGCTCCAGCATTTAATCACAAGAGAGAGGACGGTGGGCCTAATCACAAGAGTAGAGCCAGAGGGTAGTTCCAAGGGAGTTAAGGGAAGAGAGTGTGAAGTTGGCACCACAAGGACCAAGCCTGCTGGTCAATCAATTGAGGTGAGGACTGAAAATACCCACTGGTGATCTAATCACTATAGATAAAAGTCATTGGCAGAATCAGTGAGAGCTACATGAAAGATCTGAGAGAAGTACTAGAATGGGCTAAAAAATTTAAGGAAGGTAAAAAAATTCAGAGACAGAAGTACACGTCCACTACTCTCATCTATAATTTTAAATTTCTAAAGCACTTAAGTATATTAAAGTTTTGTTTTGTTTTGTTTTGAATTTGCTAGAGAGTACTTGTGATGACCAAAGCAAGAACAAAACAGGGGGTGGGGGGACAAAAAAAAGTATCCCCCACGGGGAATGGTCACACTACAATCCCTTCTCCTCCATTTCTCCCTCCTCTTGAGATTTTGGGCATGCTCGCACATGCACCAAGCATGCTTTCCAAGTTTCCAGGTCTGGATCTTGAATCACCTAAAATGAAAAGCTACACATTCCAGGGCAAAATTGTCAACATGTTTATCAGGTGCTGGTGTTTTATAATCCACTGGGCTATCATGCCCTTAGATGGTATGAACGAGTTAAAAATTCAAAAAGTTCTGAATTGTGAACTAAATCTTTAGAAAAGTCCCCAAAGTCCCAAAAGCTTTAGAAAAGGGATTATAGATGTATAAAATAGTTATTCTTTTAAGTTTGCCTGGAAAATGAGGAATATGGTAAAATGACAGTAGAAAGGATATATAGGATCAAGCAGACAGATAAAATTGAGAGGAATTGGTTGAATATATAACAAGTAATCATCAATACAAAGAGTCTAGACAAACTTGATAGAAAATATATATTAGTTGAAGACACAGGAGTAAGTGACATAATCAAGGGAGCAAGTATAAAGAAAAAAGATGGCCCAAGGATAAAGCCTTGAAAGAGCTCCAGCATTTAATCACAAGAGAGAGGACGGTGGGCCTAATCACAAGAGTAGAGCCAGAGGGTAGTTCCAAGGGAGTTAAGGGAAGAGAGTGTGAAGTTGGCACCACAAGGACCAAGCCTGCTGGTCAATCAATTGAGGTGAGGACTGAAAATACCCACTGGTGATCTAATCACTATAGATAAAAGTCATTGGCAGAATCAGTGAGAGCTACATGAAAGATCTGAGAGAAGTACTAGAATGGGCTAAAAAATTTAAGGAAGGTAAAAAAATTCAGAGACAGAAGTACACGTCCACTACTCTCATCTATAATTTTAAATTTCTAAAGCACTTAAGTATATTAAAGTTTTGTTTTGTTTTGTTTTGAATTTGCTAGAGAGTACTTGTGATGACCAAAGCAAGAACAAAACAGGGGGTGGGGGGACAAAAAAAAGTATCCCCCACGGGGAATGGTCACACTACAATCCCTTCTCCTCCATTTCTCCCTCCTCTTGAGATTTTGGGCATGCTCGCACATGCACCAAGCATGCTTTCCAAGTTTCCAGGTCTGGATCTTGAATCACCTAAAATGAAAAGCTACACATTCCAGGGCAAAATTGTCAACATGTTTATCAGGTGCTGGTGTTTTATAATCCACTGGGCTATCATGCCCTTAGATGGTATGAACGAGTTAAAAATTCAAAAAGTTCTGAATTGTGAACTAAATCTTTAGAAAAGTCCCCAAAGTCCCAAAAGCTTTAGAAAAGGGATTATAGATGTATAAAATAGTTATTCTTTTAAGTTTGCCTGGAAAATGAGGAATATGGTAAAATGACAGTAGAAAGGATATATAGGATCAAGCAGACAGATAAAATTGAGAGGAATTGGTTGAATATATAACAAGTAATCATCAATACAAAGAGTCTAGACAAACTTGATAGAAAATATATATTATGAAAAAACTGCATGGATTTAATTTTTTTGAACCAAAATAAATTCCATTTTTCCATGAATTTTTTAAAAGTCCCCTCATACTTTATTTAGAGTTAGTTTCCAAGAAGGCAGGAAGAGATGGGATCCTGGGCTAGCCCATGGCCTGGTGGTTAGGGAATCAGATCCCACATGACCAACTGCACAGTTTAAGTCCTGGACCCAGTGGCTTCAGAAACATGCTGGGCAAGTATGGATGTGTGCCTAAACTCCTGACAGGATGGGGAAATAGAGAAGTGAGTATGGCATTACCATGCCCCACTGGGGGGTGCTTTCTCCCTCTCTCTCTTTTTCTGATGAGTGTATACGCCCTCTGGCAAAATTTTCTTTAAAAACAAAAGGGATGAGATCCAAAGCACAGGAAAAAACTCTAGGTAAAGACTCTTTTATTGTAATAAAAGGGAGATTTGTATGTTTAGGACCTGGAAGGTTATTCCCAACAAATGGCTTCTTTTTTTCCTATAACATAGCAGGCTGCTGAGACTGAGGGTAGACCAAAAAAGAAAGAATTTAAGAAGAAAATAAGGTTTTCACTAATTGTTGCACAAAAGAGAATGAGCTAAACATTTAAAAAAAGAAAAAAAAATAGGGGAACTGTTGGACAGTACTGTTGGCCATTTAAGATCTGTAATAATAAATTCGTAGTGGAATTATCTGCCTTTCTGAGACTTCCCCTAGCAATGTTCAGCCATTCAGGAAAAGGCACAGAGAAGGCATTAACTGCTTTGTACAAGGGTTAAGGTTCTACCAACAGGTACAAGGAGAAAACAAGGCAGCTGAAGATGTTGATAGGGAAAAAAAAAGTACTGAAATTATAGATTATGAAATCTAAAGTGATAAAAAGAAAATGTCAAAGGAAATGCACTGATGCACTAGGAGAAACTAGAAGGGTCTACAGGTAGAGAAGAGATCATGGTATGTGAAGCACAATAATGGGATGCAAAGCAGTGATTTCGAAGGCCAGGAAATTACAGTGAATAGCTGACAAGAGATAAAGGTCACCAGAAATGAGGTTGTCAAGGAACCTGAGGTCAAGGATATTGACCTTGATGTTTTTCCACATACTTGCAGTAGTAAGCAGTGATCATGAAGAGCTTAGGAGTGCAGGAAAAAAAACTGTGAGGCAGCTGCTAAAGTCTTCAATGAAACAACTAGCCAAGAGATCGTTCAGTAGCTGATAACAGTAAAGATTAACAGAAGGCTGGTTCTGGCAAAAGACAAGAACTTCAAAGAAGCAGAGATTAAGAAGAAAAAAGAAATACAGAAATAATGATGTTAGAAAGGCAAGAAACAAAACTAAGTTGACCTTCCAGACCCCGAGGTTTGAGAGGCTATAAATGAAGCAAGGAAATGGAAAAAGCACTAGAAATACATTGGAGAAGTGTATGTTGGCTTCTCTTAATAAAGGCAGTTCCTCAGGTGTAAGAGAAAGTTAGAGACCAGTGAGTCCCTAAGAAAGCAGGATACTTAGAGCACTGTGATGATGGTTTTGGTATGTGTGTGCATGCACATATGTCTAGGGAGGGAGGAGCCATCTGACTGATTAAAACAAGGAAAAGAGGCATGGCGGATTTTGGCCTTTAACAGCCATAAAAAATCAAAATCTCTCAAACCAGGCACTAGAAGATTAGTTCTAACTTCCTATTAAGGTTCATTTTAATTATCTTCTAACCATTCTGCATGTAGAATTTCTTGACCCTCTTATACTTTTAGTATTCTCAAATACCATAATTTGAATATATTTTTAAAAAGTAGCTAAGCCATACGATGACATAAAAGGTCTCTGGCATAGAGAAAATCACAATGCGATCCTGCTATATTTCCAGAGAGGCAATAAATATTATCACCTTTCTTTTTGGTGATTTTTATATATAGGACATCAAATCCAAGATGCAATATTTCCAAAATCTGGTTAAGTCAAAATAGAGTTCTGAAAATCATCCATTAAAACAGTGGTCCTAAATCTCTCTCTCTTTCTCTCTCTCTCTCTCAATAGATGTCCCCTTTAAAAAGTTAAAAAAAAAAAAACCTACAATGCACTGTTCACACAATATTTTGCATGCAATTTTAAGGAGTTCAATAAAAGTCCAACTCTAGATCCCCTTTAGAGAGATAATTTGGGCTCAGGCTATTGCAGAAATAAACTAACTCAAATTCTGATGTTATCCACAAAGATATAAATGTACATTCAGTAAATCATCCACTAAGCTGCCCGCAGTACTGTGATGTACGTCCACCTATCCAACCACATTGTAAGACTTTCCTCATAACTAGCACCGTGCTGGATAAACACTACTGACGTAGGTCAGACATGAACTAATGACTAATCACCAATCAATAAGAGATACATGTAGGAGAATTAAAAAAAAAAAAACTGGAATGTGGATTGTGTTCTTTCACCCTACCCAATCAAATGGAAATTCATTTACTACATGACAATCTCAAACAATTGAGTACTGAGTTTTCAGTAAATCCCAAAATATGGCAGCAAGAAAGGAACACTGGACAGAAAAAAAGAAAGGTAAGATGCTGGTCCCTGCTACTAATTAGCTGCTATTTTATAGCCTAGGAAGTTTGTTTAATTTCATTAATTCAAGTTTCCGCTGAAGTTTTAGATGAAGCTTCCACTTCCTAAAATAAAGTGAATTAAATAATTTTAGCTCTGTGAATGTGTGTCTATGACTCCCAGACTTTCAATCAAACGGCCCACTGTGATTAAAAGTAAAATGTGCCATGCCAAAGAAAGATTATTAAAGTCTTACCACAAGCCAAGCAAAACCCTCCCACCAAATCATGATCACTCAAAAATTACACATTGTAAAGATGCACACATTAGTAATTCGTGACCAGTCGCTAGGGCAATGGAGAGGAATTGATCACCTGTTAGAGTTTTTATCATGTTAGGTTTTTTATTCAGATGGAAGTAATAGCTACTCAGTTACTGGTTAATTCAGTCTACCTGCTTGTTTTACAGATAAAGAACAACAAAGTTAAGTGACTTCACTTTAGTGGCAGGTTCTATACTTCAACCAAACTGCTGGATCTGCCTATCCAGTCACCTTTCTCACACTCCAGCTCTTTCTTCAGCAAAGCACAATTAGAAACCACTTTTCTAACACTACTGGTTACTCCTTGATGAGCTGTTTTCTCCGGGGATCTACTACTTCCTTTCCGGGGTTATAATACAAATAGAGGAGTCTAGGTTTTTTTTTTTTTTTTTTTTTTGGAGAGATTTTCACTATAGGGCACGTGTGCTCGCCAGACAGACAGAGAGAGATATTGGAGACAGAAAGCGAGAAATCACCCCCAGGGGGGATGGTCATGCCGCTATCGCTTCTCCTCCATTCTCCTCTCGGGATCTTGAGCACGCACGCACACACGCCTGGCGTGAGTTTTAAGACACCGGGTCCAGGACTCGAACTGCGGTTGACTATGTGGGAGTCCAGCGATATAGCCATTACGCTAACTGCTGGTTCCCTAGGTTTTTTTCTTGAACATGAAACAATCTAGGTCTCTTGTCTTGATATGTCTCTCTCTCTCTCTCTCTCTCTCTTTTTCTTTCCCAGTGTATATTCCTTTGTAAAGATTTCAAAGCTAAGGGACCACCAGATGGAATAATGGTTACATCGCTGGATTTCCACATGGCCAACCACAGTTTGAGTCCCAGATCCAGAGGTTTGAAACTCATGCTGGGCACATGTGTGTGCATGCCCAAAATCACAAGAGAATGGAGAAGAAGGGATTGCGGCATGGCCTCCCCCCATGCTATGCTTTCTGTCTCTCTAGCAAACTCGCATGCCCTATAGCAAAAATATCTCTTAAAAACAAAACAAAACAAACAAACAAAAAAGATCACAAAGTGAGATCTCTTTAGCATCATACAATTGTTAGAGGTTCTTGGTGAATTTAATGAAACCGTCTGGCTGCATATCTATATTATTTACTCTTTTCTTACTCATTCCTGTAATCTTTAAACACATTCAATAACATCACTAGTTCTGAGGGCAGGAAGAGTCTTTTATACATGTTCACATAATCCACAACACATGACAGAATGATCTGTCCGTAATAAACACTCAGTGAATAGTTTATTGATTGGCCTAAGAGTTTAAATTCTGAAACCACAAGTTCAAAATTTATTGTCTTTATATGTTAACTTAGATCGCTTCTTCGAACAATAACTTCCTCAGTTTCTTCTCTTCCTTCTTCTTGCACTTGGTACCAGCAACCTGCTCATGTTCAGAGATACAGATTCTGGAAAGCCAGCTTGGTACTGCTATGGGCATCCTTGCATGCTCTTCTGCCAGGTGTTTTACAGTTTCTTACCTTTATAGCAACCTTCACAATAATTATGCAGAATAGGTAGAATTATTCCTACTTTAAAGAAACTGAGATTTAGAGAGGCTGAACTGCCAGAGGTCATACAACTCTGACTTGTGACATAGCTAGGTTACTTTTAAAGATGACTCACATGATAAATATTCTCAAAGAGCATATACACTATTGTGAGACAAACTGTAAAAGTATGCAGATAAGTTACAGAGACAATGAGCAAGAGAAATTCAAAGTATGTGCCTGAGTAATTACAGAAGATTTAATAAATAAATTGAGAATTGACTTGACTGAAAAAATTAAAATGAAGAGGCCAAAGTAACATAAGACATATTTTGGATCAACTGGGCAAAAATTCTCAAAAAACTGGGTAGTGATTAATAAACTTTTAAAGATTATATGTAGTGGAGGCTCTGAATAAAAAGGCCTTTGTAATATATATTTATTAGTGTTTTTTATTGTCAGAGGGCACTTGTACTTGCCAGAGAGAGAAAGAGTATCTCATGTAGTCGTTATACCACAATCCCTTCCCTCCTTTTCTGCATCCCATCGGGATTTGGGGCACATACACTGTTTTCAAGTTTCTGAGACCAGGATTCGAACCACACTTAGCCATGTGAGATCCAGCTCCCCAGGACCAGGGCTCAACCCACTTCGCTAATGAGCAGGACTGACCCAGAGGCACGCTTTTTTTTTTTTTTTTTTTAAATGCTAGCTAGAAGGCACATGCACACCAGAGAAATAAAGTGAGAAAGCACCTGACACTCCCTCACTCCCCACTGTGACAGGCTGCCATGCTGCAATCCCTTCTCCTTCACTCCCCTCTCGGGATCTTCAGCATATACACACACACATGCCTGGTATGTATTTTAATAGGCTGAGTCCAGGATTCAAACCATACAGCTGGCATACAGGATCTCACCACCTTAACCACCATGTCACCAGTTGGCCCTCCAGAGGCCTTTAACTAAAAAGAGTCTTTTATAGATACATGTTCAAGGACTCTCTTTCATTTAGTGAGCAGAAGGTAAAACAGAGGTAGTATTAAATATTCTTAGGAAGAATAATTACTGTTTAGAAATGATAATTACTATTTAGAAATGGGGAAGGCCAAACTAAGATTAGGTAAAGGAAAAACTACAGAAACTTGTAAATAATGATGATTTCGGGCCAGCAGGTGGTATGGTGGAATAAGGTAATAGTACAAAAGGGATTAGGGAGCATGACACAATGCACGTGACTACCAGTTGACTGGAATGGTTGGGATACAGAGGAGGAGATAAGTGAAGAGAGTTAGAAAAGTAGGTAAGTCATTAAGGGCCATCTGTAACTTTTGGAGCAACTCTGCTTGAATAGTGAAGTATAAGAACCACTGAAGGAGTTAAGTTCACTGAAGTAGCATAAATCATGCTTTTAAAACTCACTCTGACCACAGAATGGAAACTCAGTCAGGGACACAAGTGAAGAGAGCTGTTAGAAGACTGTCAAAAGAAATTCTGTGAATTGATTTAAGGAAAGAACAATGGAAAAAAGGTATCCAAAAGATATTACAAAGTAAAATCAGGAACCCTTGATACCTGAATTGATAGGGAGTGAAAGAAGTGACAGTCCCCAGATTTTTTGCAAAGGAAGAAAGAAAGGGTGGTGCCATTAAAAACTGAGGAATACCTTCTGGGGAACTAACAGTCTGCTGGTCTGGATTTTGCTTCTCTCGGAGTTCTTTCATCCCACTGAAAATTAGACGAACCCATACAGGAACTCTGTCTCTGCCTCCTAAATAGATGAGGACTGCCACCACATAGTTTATTAAACATTGTTTAGTATCTATCTTAGGTTTTTAGTTTTTCAGGATAAATTATAACATGTTTTTGGCACTAGTGACACAAAGATGAGTAGTATTCTGTCTTCAGGTGACTTTTATCCTAACAGATGTGAACGAGACAAAATGAAAACAAAATCTAGAGACAGGGAAATTAACAGAATTTTGCAGGAGACCACCACTACTATGATTACAGTTGACTATGGCACAGGAAATTAGTAAGAGGTAAAAAGAAATAAGATCTAGAATAAATTAATAGAACACACTAATGAAATAAATATAAGAAAAGCAACAAATACAAAAATGGGACATCTAAATGACTGCTAAGATTCCAATCCAGATGCCAATAACGGATATAGACACATTGGGATAGAAATTCCTTTAAGACATACAGAAATCCACCCAAAGCAGTTGGATAATCAGGTCCCAGAATGAAGAAATGTGAGTGCCAAAAAGCTCATGAAACAACTCAAGACCTAAACAGATTGCAGAAAATGAAGGGTGAAAAGGCAGACATAGAAGGAACTCTGATACTCAATGAAGAGAGAGGAAGAAAATAAGAAGTAACCTTCCTTAGAATCCTTTCATGGAATTGACACTAATATAACATGCAATTTGGAGGCCTTGTTTTTAGAGGTCATTTGGTCCATTCCATCATTTTACACATGAAAATTAAATTCCTTAAGATTGCATGGCTGGGGAACCAGCAGTTAGCGTAATGGCTATGTCGCTGGACTCCCACGTAGTTGACCGCGGTTCGCGTCCCGGACCCGGTGGCTTAAAACTCACGCCGGGCGCGTGTGCGTACGTGCCCAGGATCCCGAGAGGAGAATGGAGGAGAAGGGACTGCGGCGTGACCATCCCCTCTGGGGGGTGATTTCTCGCTTTCTGTCTCTATGTCTCTCTCTGTCTGTCTGGCAAGCGCACGCGCCCTATAGCAAAAAAAAAAAAAAAAAAAAAAAAAAAAACCTCTCCAAGATTGCATGGCTGATTAAAACAACTTTTTGCTATTATTTCCCTTAGATGCTTCCAAGGCATCCTTCCTCTTTTCACATTTGTCTGTTGGCTCTACCACCTCATTATCTCACAGAAATGGTGCTCCCAAGAAGAATGGACTTGAGACACTTCGTTGATGTTGAATGTTTACAAAAACTGCTAATCAAGTGCCTCCAGAAAATGTTAATGCTTTGTCCTGATCATGATTTTTGTGAGTTCAATGAGGGTAATGATCACTAATATCTACTCGGATATATCCTAAGAGTTAATTTTTTTTTTACTTTATAATTATTTATTTTCTTTTTTTAATGTATTCATTCATTTATTTTATTTTATTTTATTATTTTTCACTATAGGGCACATGTGCTCGCCAGACAGACAGAGAGAGAGAGAGAGACAGAGAGATAGAAAGCGAAAAATCACCCTCCAGGGGGGATGGTCACGCCGCAATCCCTTCTCCTCCGTTCTCCTCTCAGGATCTTGGGCATGCATGCACGCGCGCCCAGCATGAGTGCTAAGCCACCGTGTCTGGGACACGAACCGCAGTCGACTACGTGGGAGTCCAGCAACATAGCCATTACGCTAACTGCTGGTCCCTCATTTATTTTTTAATTTAACCAGAGTCAGAGGGTAAGAGTGAGAGAGAGAGAGAGAGAGAAAGTGAGAAAGCAAGCCACCAGATTCAGGACTCGAACCCTGGTCGGCCATGTGGGAGTGTCCAGTGCCTTAACCACCATGCCACCTGCTGGTCCCCCTAAGAGTTAATATTAAAATATTCTGACTAGGTTTAATGTTTGCATTTCAAGATCACCACAAAATATAGTTGGGGCCTAGCAGATCATTCTCTGCTAACAAAGCAAAAATGTCTGTTTAATAAAATTGGAATGCTAAGCATTCTTCCTCTAATAACAAACTGTATGCTGTGTTCTTAATCTTCAGCTCATGCTAATTCTAGGAGACAGGTAATACATATTTAGGCTCTAATGCATACATCATAGCACAATACTATAAATTTTAGGTCACATGTGATAATCCCAAATTGTTAAAAATGATAGCTCTAGACTAAATTGAAAGAATTTGAATATCCTCATGTAGCATGTGTGGTTTTCTAGCTATATTACAAAGTATCAATATATAGTATCTTCTCATTCCTCTTTATTGTTGTTAAGAGAGATTTTTGCTATATGGCATGTGCGCTCCCTAGAGAGACAGAGAGAAATCACCCCTAGAGAGGATAGCCATGGTGCAATCTCTTGTCCTCCATTCTCCTCTCCAGATCTTGGGCACGCTTGCACACATGCCCAGAGTTACTTAAATGGCTGGGTCCATGACTCCAACTGTGGTAGACTTGGGAGTCCAGCGATATAACCATTACACCATCTGCTGGTCCCTATATTATGTTCTTTATCACTCCAGTTAACCTATAAGCTCGAAAGACTGTTTTATGATCTTTCCCACAACATCCAGTCCAGTTCATGGGATAACAGGCAGTCAAACTATCTAATAAAACTGTTATCTTATATACAGAAATGAGTAATACTCTCTAATCCAGTGATTCTCAGCATAGGAAGAGCAAGTAGATCCAAGGAACAGGGACTTCCTTTCTCATTCCTCTTTAAAAATCATTGTCATTGGTAGTCACAAATGCTGAAAAGTGTTTCGCAATTCTGGTATGCTAAGACAGAAAAAAGACAGAGAACTATTTATCTGGTAGAAAACTAATTTTATAGATGAAGAAGAGAGGCTCGTGTAAACAATTTGTCAACACCAATTTAATATTCTTTGCAAATTATAATCATCTTTTTAAGAAATTTAACTTTATTTTAATCAGACCAGAGTGAGAGCGAGAGAGAGAGAGAGGGAGCATGAAAAGCTAGCCGCCAGGTCCAGGACTCGAACCGCAGTCAGCAATATGGGAGTCCAGCACCCTTAACCAGCACGCCACTTGCTGGCCCTACAAATTATAATCATCTTAACACTGCTGACTTGTTTCAGGTTCATAAGTAAGAAGACATCTGAAGATCTGCCTCAATTCAGGAAACAAGTTCAAAATGATCTTTTAAGGTTCCTAACATTATAATCCCATTTAAAAAAATAACTACTTAGCCTACTCAGTGACAATGTCTCCCCACACATATAGACTATTAATTTCTAAATGACAACTGCAAAATGTATGAACATTTTTACTACCATTGACATTTGAAAGGTGACTAGTTAATAAAAATTGTTGTCTTGATACTAATCACATCCTTAATACCAATAAAGAAATAATATCCTTGATATCAATAAAACCAAAGTTGTTTTTTGTTGTTGTTGTTAAGATTTTTACCACAGGGCATATGCACTCACTAGAGAGTGGAAAAGTGAGAAATCATCCTCCAGGGGGCATGGCCACACCACAATCCCTCCTCCATTCTCCCCTTGGGATCTTGGCCACCCACTCACATGTGCCTGACATAATTTTCAAACCCGTGGGTCCAGGACTCAAACCGTGATTGGCCACATGAGAATCCAGCACCTTAACCACCATATCACCAGCTAGCCGCCAAAGTGGTTTATTCTGTTCACATACAACCCACAACAAAATGTGAGAAATATTACAAGTGATAACTTTAAAAAGTAAACTTAGAGCATTAAGTAATTTCAAATTTGAATACTATCTACAAAGATGTGAGAACACTTACGGAACACTCATTTTTATTAAATTAAAAATGCCAGTACTAGCAAGTGACATAGTGGTTAAGGCAGCTGGATCCCACGTGGCCCACTGTGCAATGAGTCTCAGACCCAGCAGCTTAAAAAACACTCCAGCCACATGTGTGTATATGTCCAAAATCCTGAGAGAAGAATGAAGGACTGTGACATGACCACCTCCATGAGGAGACCCTTTCTCACCCCTCTCCCATCTCTCTCTGGAGAGCACACAGTACTTCCGGCAAATCTCGGGGGGGAAAAAAAAATAACTTTACAATTTTTAATTAATGTTGTGGAAGTATTCTCTGAATCGAATTGGGATATAAAAATTGATTCTACATTTACATGTATGCAGGCACACATAGATTTCAAAAGTTGTGAAAAAATAAAATTAAAATGTGAGCTGATATTGGTGTAAAATAATTCTAAAATCAATGCATAATTTTTCAGACAATACATTTTCCATGAACTTTATAAAACCCCTTACATATGCAAAGAAGGAAATATAGGATAGGAAATTGTATGTATAATATGAGCTTAATAACAAAAGATAATAATGCATAGGAAAAATGAAATAAAATAAGGCACACTACAAATTATGATTATTTCCTTTGAATAAGAAATTCATGAATGACATTCTCCCCCTTATTCTATATTAAGAATATAGGGCTTTGACATTGTGGAAAAGTGATCTGAAAGATTTCAAATGTAGGAATTTTTAAAAAATATTGATATGGACTAGAAACATTCAAAATAAATTAACAATACACTTAATGTGAGATAAATTCACAACTCAAAGTCAGATCAAAACACCTTGAGTTTTAAACACATTTAAGGTTTCTTTGTAAAGGCTTTTCCAGGTAAGTACATTTTTTGCCAACAATCATTACTTTTCCTATAAGTATTTCAACATACCAGTACATATAGCTATGAACACACACAAAAAAATTCAAAATTTCAAAGAAATAAGGTGCTAACTTTCAATAGAAAAACTACTTGGAAATGAAATCATTCCACTGAATCTGACTAACACTTAAATTCTAGTTACCAGATGAACATTCAGAAAGCACGCCAACTGGCCTGCAGAGAATAAACCACTTCCTTTAATAGTATAGTTGCAGTGACTGTGATTTACTCAGTATGAATTTTTTTTTCACTTTAAAATACCTTGATAGCAAAATTTACCTTGTTAAATCCATTGTATGTATTTCATCCATCCCAAATCACACAAAAGAAAATAATCCAGAAAAACTCACTGGAATCGAATTTCAATTTTATGTAAATATTGCTGAACCAGTAATTTTTAAAAATAAAAAAACTCGGGACCAGCAGTTGGTACAATGGCTATGTCAATGGAGTCAGCCCATGTAGTCAGCCACCAGTTCGAGTGAGTCCCGGACTTGGTGGATTAAACTCAAGTTGGGCGCACGTGCATGCATGCCTAAGATCCTGAGAGGAGACTGGAGGAGAAGGGGTTGCCATCCCCCTTAAGGGGTGATTTCTCACTTTCTGTCTCTCTCTGTCTTTCTGGCAAGTACACGTACCGAAAAATAAAAAAAAAAAAAAAAAAAAAAAGAAGAAAGAAAAGAAAAAAAGGAAAAAAAAACTCGTGGCTAGCAGTTGACATGGTAGTTAAGCTGCTAAACTCTCACATGGCCAACTGAAGTTTTCGAGTGCCCAGACGTGGTAGCTTGCATTCTCATGCCTTCCAACCCATTTCTCTCTGGGAGCACATGTGCCCTATAGCAAATTAAAATAATGAAAAAATAAATAACTTTTTAGAAAACTTAAATGAACAGAATTCAATCTATAAATCTGACTGGATCATGTACCATGAAGTAGTGCACACAAAATTTATAATCTAAAACATACAATGAATTTAAATTGTGACTATTCTATACCAGTAAGAACTCTCTGCTACTCCAAGAATTAAGGAATGGGAAGGCAGCAGGTGGCATAGCAGTTAAGGCGCTGGACTCCCATATGGTCAATCGCAGTTGTAGTCCTAGACCTAGAGGCTTGAAATCAATGCTGAGTGCATGTGTGTGTGCATGCCCCAAATCCTGAAAGGAGTAAAGGAAAGGGACTGTGGAATAGCTATCTTTCCTGGTAAGTAATTTCTTACTTTCTCCTTTCTCTCTCTCCATTTCTCTCTCTCTCTCTGGTGCGCATATGCACTCTATAGCAAAAAATCTCTCCAAAAAAAAAAAAGAATTAATGGTTGGGAGTAGCAGGTAGCATGGTGGTTAGGGCACTGGACTTCCAGATGGCCGACCACAGTTTGAGTCCCGGGTCTGGCTACTTAAAAATCACACCAGATGCGAAGAAGGTTCCACATGGCTCCAGCAAACTAGATTTTTCAGGGAATGAAGATTTTCTACTGATAATTCAGCCTCC
>NW_006159583.1:8192952-8201230 GCF_000334495.1 Tupaia belangeri chinensis
TGTGGGTGGGAAGGGAATGGAGGACAATTGTGGACACCGGAAGTGGTGTGAGAGGAGGGTGGGAAGGGACAGAGGGTCAGAAAGAGGGGTGGAAATAATTCTAGGAACTAGAAATGGAAAATTTTTTATAATGTGCATGATCGAGTCACTATGCAGTGTGTACTGGATGGGAGATCACATTTTGTGTGCTGTGATGATGCTTAGGGAAGGAATGTAAATTGAGTTACAAAAAACAAAGTTTCAGAAAAAAAAAAATCACACCAGATGAATGTGTGTAAGTGTCAAAATTCCAAGAGGAGAATGGAGAAGGGATTCCAGCATGTCCATCTTCCCTGGGGTGTGATTTCTCATATTCCTCTCTTCCTCCCTCTCTCTCTCTCTATTAAGCACACACCCTATGGCAAAACTGAAATTTAAAAAAAAAAAAAAAAAAAAAAGAATTAAGGGATAAAGGCAAATGTGTCACTAATAATTTTTCTTTACAAAAAGAGAGAAGGCCAGCCACATAGTATAGCAACAGTGTGTTCCTGTGCAGAAGGAACAATTCCACTGAGCTGACTGTGGTTTGAATCCTGCCTGGAGACTTGACAAACACGCTGGGAATGAACATGCATACCCAGTATCCTGATGGGATAGAAAAATGGAGGAAAAACAGTTCTGCAACATGACGAGAATTCTTGGAGTGCTTTCTATCTCTTTTTTTTTTTTTTTTTTGCATGCACATATGTCCTCTGGCTTTGAGGGGAGGGAGGGGGAGACCATTTACCTATTATTTATAAATATTGCTATGATTGAAAGTTTTGTTTGCTAGACCACAATATAAACAACTGAAAAAAACAAAGCATTTTTACTTTATAGAATTAAACAGTGTAAATCCTTCAGGTAAGAACACCAAACAAATACATTGGTGTTCTTTACTATTCTGCCCTAGGCCTCTGTTTTACTTATTCCCTTTCTCGCTGGATCTCATCTTTAGCTCCATTCCTGAACTAACAAATCTTGTTAATCCTTCCTGTTCAGTTTAGGCATAATATTATAGGCAAAGTTAAGAACATATATTTGAAAAGTACATCAACAATGTTAAATCATCCAAATGTAATGAGCTCCAATTATATGCCACGAACTATTAGCATGTCTTAATATGTATGACCTCATTTAACATTACAACTACCCTAAAAAATAAGACCTATTACCTTACTTTTGCAAATGAGAAAACAGTAGCACAGAGTTAAGTAATTTGTGAAGGTACACAGTTAGTTCGTTCAACTACTAAATCTAAATCTAACAAAAGTACCTGTGCTCTTCTGAGTTGCTGTGGGAACTAGCCATGAGATCAACAACTTTTGGTCATAAAATCAGAAAAATATTGAACATTTCCATAAAGAACAAAGTTCTATCAGGAGGAATGAAAATTTGACAGTATACATGTGTTGAAGTCAAGAAAAAGGTTTTTAAGAACCTCACTGAAAACTCCCAAGAAGGATTCCAAAAAGAGGTGATAAAAACTAAACTACATCAATCGAAATTTTTAAAGCACTAAATTTCATTACTATTCTCTTTATTTAGATGTCATTTACACTGTTTTTAGTGACAATAAAATACACATCCACAGCCCTTCATAGATTCAATCTAATCCTTATTTTAATCTAGTTTTCAATTTCTTTCCTAAATTCTTCTTTTGAGATTTTCAGGAGCATGGCCTTAGTTATAGACAAGAGGCTACTGCTTCTGAACAATTCTTAGCAAACTTAAGTTTTAAAAGGTAAGTAATATGTAATCATGTATATCCACATACAATACGATATCTCCAAGTTCCACTTCAAATTCATATGGGGGTTGCCATGAGTAATTCCTCAATGGTTTAAGAAGTAATAGTAATGGCATCAATATCCAGAAATACAGGGTCATCAGGAAAGCTGTGCCATTTTTGCATCGAAAAACAGAAAAATATGTCATGACTTTCCCAATGACCTAATAATTCTATAGTAACACTATCTTAAATTCATATGTCGGATAACGAGAGTAATTCCAAATAGTTTAAGCAGTAACTGATAATGGCGACAAGATCCAGAAATAATTCATAATAATAAATGTAACCAATTATAAAGAAATAGAGAAAAAGAAAGGGGAACAAACATCGTTTTAAAGAACTATTAAATAGTAGAGGCTGATTTAAAGGATAAATCATCATAATACTTTGAGGTAGATCACCACCATTTTAAAAAAAGAAGAAACTAAGTCTCAGAAAAATCCCATAGCCCACTAAGGTCATAAAGTAGCCAATGGCATCACTAGGCTGTAATTTCAGGCCATCATCCCTCCCTCTCCTATACCATGCACTACCAGTCACAGTGCATACACAGGTGCATTCTTAACAGTCTGATGAAAATCTCAAAAAAATGTTTCACTCTTCTTTACATCCTATCCAAAAATAAATTTTAGGGGAATTAAACTTATATTTTTAAAATATATACAATAATTCTCTCAAAAACAAACTTAGAATATGTGTAAATCTAAAGGTTGAGGTTTATTGGTTTTTTTTAAAACAAGACTATAAAATGGTAATTATAAAAGATAAAGAGTAAGATAAAGGTTTGTAATTTTCCTATTGAAAAAAGATTATATGGACCAGCAGATGGCATATGATTATGTCACGGGACTCCAACGTGTCTACTACTACAGTTCAAGTCCTGGACCTGGCAACTTAAAACTCATGCCGGGTGCGTGTGTGTACATGCACAAAGTCCTGAAGGAGAATGGAGGAGAAGGAACTGCAGCATGGCCATCCCCCCACGGGGTGATTTCTCACTTTCTAGTTCTCCGTTTCTCTCTGTATCTCTGGTGAGCACACATACCTTATAGCAAAAACTCTAAAAAAAATAAAAATAAAAAAATTATTTATAAAGATTGACAAAAGGTTAATATTTGTACTATGTCAGAACTGTTTAATGAGTATAAAGTTTCAGTTTTAGAAGACCAAAAAGTTTAAACTGATTTTTAGAAAATTTCAAAATGGGCAATGGATACGATTAGCAATTCATAGAAAACATTAAATGGCAAATACAGTCATCCTTCCATATTTACATTCACAGAATCAACCAACTCCACATCTGCCTAGTCAATCAACAGGTGGAATTTAAAAAGTTCCAGGAAGTTCCAAAGAGCAAAATTTAAATTTGGTGTGCACAAAGTAACTCAGAGAATTCCTATCAATGAAGTAATGTGTAAGTATTACACTAGGTAGTGTAAATAATCCAGAGATGATTTAAAGCATACAGGAGGATGTACAGAGGTTATATTCAAATACTTAGTCAGCTTATATAAGGGACCTGAACATCTCTTTTTTGGTATCATGTGGATAGGGGGTTTCTGGAAGCAACCTTAAAACCAACTCCTATATATTTTAAAGAAAAATAGTGTATAAAAACAATACTCAACTTCATTAGTAGTCTTGGAAATACAAATTAAATTAAACACAGACATTAACCTATCCTAACCAAATAAGGTTAACTTCTTTTACAAAATAACTAAAACACAGAAGTGTACAAAAATGTTTACTGAATGTTTACTGAATATTTTTTATAGTACTAGATTGAAAAACTTACATTCCTGCAATAGGTGTTTAGTTAAATAAAACAACCAGATACTGAGGTAATGGAATACAACGTGATCTAATTTACCAATATAAAAAGAGGTCTAGGGATGGCTGCCAGTGGCCAGGGGTAGAGAGAAATTGAGAAGAACTGTCTAATGAATATAAAGTTTCAGTTTTAGAAGATCAAAAATTTCTGAAGGTTAATTGTATAACAATATAAATATATCTAACACTAAAAACACATAAAAATGGCTAAATTGGTCAACTTTATGAGTATTTGATCACAATTAAAAATGTAACTTTTAAAAGAAAAAAATGTTAGGGTCACATGATTAAGATAGATATCTAAACAAATAAACAAAAAATAACCACCTAGGACCAGCAGGTGGTATGGTGGTTAAGGTGTTGGACTCCCATATTTGGCAGCTTGAAAATCATACCAGGCATGTGTGCTTGCATGCCCCAAATCTTAGAAGAATGGAGAAGGGACTGAGGCATGGCAATCCCCCCTGAGGAGGTGATTTCTCACTTTCCCTCTCACTATCTGTCTCCCTGCAGCAAGAGTATACACCCATGGCAAACCCCTTAAAAAAAAAAAAAAAAGAGGTATGAACCTGCTTTTTTAAAAAACACCAACTAATAGGACCAGCAGATAGTATAATGGTTATGGCTCTCACATAGCCGACTACATTCAAATCCCAGACCTGGTGGCTTAAAACTACGCCAGGCATGTAGGCATATGTCCCCAAAATCGCAAAGGGAGAACAGAGAAGGGATTACAGCATGGCATCCTCCGATTTCTCACTTTCTGTCTCTCTGTCATACTCTGTCTCTCTGGTAAGCATGTGTGCCTTGTAGCAAAAATCTCTAAAACAAAACAAAATAAAATAAAACACAACACAACTAATATTCCCTGTATGTAGAACATAAGGACACACTGCTCTAATTGTTGGTTCCACCATTTATTAATTTTGCGACCTTAGATGAGGTGTTTAGTTATTTTTGAGCTTCAGATCTTCTGGTTGTAAAACTACTAAGATAAGAATAATTTATACCTTTTATACTTATTATAAATATTAAGTAAGATAGCAGATATAGTTTAGTACAATACTTAGTATACAGAAAATGCTCACTAATATTGTCTACTATTACTGCATAAATGCATCAAAATGCTAAATGATTTTAAATTCTAGACAGTGGTATTAGGTGTACCTTTTCCTACATTGGTTCAGTCGGATTTTCTAGTTTTTCCTCTATGGATACCATTACTTATTTAAGTTTTTCCTTAAAATAACACTAAGCTGGGGCCAGCAGATGGTATGGCGTTTGAGGCACTGGATTCCCTCATGGCTGACCACAGTTTGAGTCCTGGACTTGGTGGCTTGCTTTCTCACTTTCTCTCTGTCTCTCTGGTGAGTGCATGTGCCCTATAACAAATTTAAAAATAATAATAATAATTATCATAAAATTAAGTAATGCTTCTTATTTAAAAAAAAAACCACAAAAGTAACAACTATAAAAAAATGGAATTCTACAGTATTTTAAATCAAATAGAATTCTTGTTACTATGAGAAATAAAAGACCACAAAGTGATTTGGAATTTAAATAGACTAGAATATAACTTCATTTTTTAAGACTGCTAATTTGCAAGGATTGAGAAATTGATATCAATTCTCTAAACATGAATGCAAATCTTAGTTATGTGAAACTAGTGGGAAAAAACTTTAAACTTTAAAATAATTTTTAAATACACCACTTATAATAAAACTGGCTTACCTATCAAAGAATTCAATTTTATCCTTAAGAAACTAATCGCCAAACAACAAACAAGATAAACTGGTACAGAATAAAATTTTTGTCATAAGAAAGTAATATGTGAACCAGCAGATAGCGTAACAGTTACGTGGCTGGACTCCCACATAGTCCACTGCAGTTCTGGTCCTAGACCAGGCAACTTAAAAAAATAAAACAAAAACAATGCCGGGCACATGTGCATGTATGCCTAAGATCCTAAGAGGAGACTGGGAAGGGATTCCGGCATAGCCATTCCCCCTTGAGGGGGTAATTTTTGGCTTCCTGTCTCTGTCTCCCTGTGAGCATCACATCCTATGGCAAATCTCTCTTTTAAAAAAAAAGTGATCTGAAACAATAAAGAGGGCCATTAGATATTCAAAGAACTCTCTTCAAATTATAATTTGCCTCAGTACCCACAAGAAATAATGCAACCTACTTATTTTTATGAGCTTTAGTTTCTTCCACATATATGTTCTATTTTTGTTTTTTTTTTTCTTCCATGAACAAGAGAGGCAGAGAAAGACAATGTCATCTTTCTAAACAGTCTTGACTCACTGCCATCTACTCGGACTTAACCAGCCCTGGATCACCAGCACTTGCATACCTCATGTACTTTAGGGGGGAGACCCTTGAAGCAAACCCCGAACCTTCCACATTGGTCAGTCTCACAGAGCTTCACATTTTACACTGTGCCCAATTCTTGAAATAACCAGGTAAAATACATACAAAGCCTGACACCTAGTTGACACTCAGTATTTATTTCCCTATTTTCTCTTGACAGGTAGCAGCAACAAGAACAGAAAACTTACAGACAAAAAGAAACAGAGCACATGTTCTCAGTGAAAAAACTTGGCTCTAATGGATATTCTACTAAACGCATAGCCCCTTGGGGCCACTGTAAAGTTCAAAGGAGCTTTAACTTTATGTGCCTTAATTTTATGTTCCCAACAACCAGCACATTTTTCTGATTAAAAAAAAGGTGGGGGAGGGGACAGCTAAGAGGCTGGCCCCATAGCTCTGTGGGTCAGGTACTATACAAAGAACCCAAACACAGCATAGTAGACCAGGGTTCAAGAAATATAGTTGACCATTGGCTTGAAAAACTCCCCGGGCTTGCACATCCAATGGGATGGGGTACTGGAAGAAAAAGAACTGTGTCATGACCGAGCCACATTATGAGGCAGGAGGGGCGAGGGGGAGGGGGAGCACACAAATCCTCTGTGATACAAAAGAATGGAACATGCAATAAATGCCAGCTGAAGTGAATTTTGTCTTCTCCTTCCTTCCTATCCCTTACTTAAAGCACTTAGTAATGCTTAGCACATAACAAGCATTCAGAAATATTTTTTATTATAAGGTTTATGATTGCCTTAGAACAAAACAAGAAAGTATACATATATAATCTGATTATATGTAAGGTTAAAGAGAAAGGTAGTTATTAAAATTAACATTCATGTGGTTCAAATATGATATTAGCTTTTCATGAAGAAGATAAGCTGTTTTGAGAGTCTAAAGCAAATTATTTTTAAATTAAGCAATTAAGTGTTTCAGTTTTTCCAGTGTAGGTGTACATACAAAGAGAATCTTAAAACATATCTGAGAACATTCTGAACTACTTAAGTTTTTTCACTGAAATAAACCACTTCCTTTCAAGAAACCCACATAATTTTAAGCAGAAAGCCAACTAATTCTGCAGTTAGCTGTACAAGTATATAATTCTTCTAATTGCCTGAATAAAAATACTCAGTGATAAATTCATGAAAAATTATTTTCAAAGAAAAATATATTTAAAGGGGAAACCAAAAAAGTTGCATTAAAATATGTCTATTTTAACCTACAACAAAGGTTAATTACATAAATGAAATATATAAAGTTCCTTATTGAAAAATTCATATAAATTTATAAGTATTCATAATATTTCAAGTTCATAATCTTTTTTTGTAATATAGACTTTTCAAACTAATCATAAGATTTCCAGAATAACAACATTTCATGGGGGTCAGCAGGTGGCATGGTAGCTAAGGCACTACTGGACTCCCAGATGGCTGACTACAGTTCAAGTACCAGACCAGGTGGCTTTCTTTCTCACTTTCCCTCTCTGTCCCTCTCTGGTCAAATTAAAAAGTACTACTAATAAATAAAATTAATAAAATAATTCTTAAAAAAAAAAACCCTCATGTTTAAACTGAGAGGGACACAGAAGGTTGCATTTCCTATAAAAATCTAATGTCACTAATTTCCCATTTAGTTCCTCTGGTGAAAATTAATAAAGAGACAAAAAGAATGAGCAAGTACAAAAAAAAAATTATGTTCCAAATGTTTATAGCTCTCATTTTTAAAATTTATTTCTTGAATCTCCTCTAGAGAACCCCCTGCCATTAAGACCTAAAAATATGGTAATCGTCACTAAGTACAGTTATAAAAAAACACCAAATAGCTATTCAAATAGCTGTACTATATAAAGCCACTTTAATATACTGTTAATAATACAAAAGTAGCAATGCTAAAAAAAACTATCCTCATTATTTAAAGTTTGGCTTTATTTTCTAAACAAATGCTTTACTTTAGAGGAAAACTACAAGAAATTCAAAGGAAAAAGAAAATGACCCAAATGCATTTGTAAGCATTATGGGCAAACCATTGAGTGTTACTTAAAGTAAACTTTATCAAAAATAGTAGCTCAATTACAAAGTATATTAAAGTATATTTCTCCAAATCTACAACACTTTTAAAGAGTCAATTCTTTTAATGAGCTGATTTGTATAAACTTTTGTCGACTACTTTGCGTGACAATGGACATAGCGGCTTTGAGAACTGTAAAAAAATAAAATAAAATAAAATTTAAATTACACATAATTCTTTTTCCAGATTTAGAGACTATTTTCCCTA
>NW_006159583.1:8201255-8247415 GCF_000334495.1 Tupaia belangeri chinensis
TTCACATTTTTAATATCAACTATTTTTCTAAAAAATAAAATAAATAAAATAAACCCTGTTTGAGAAAAATCCAATAGCGGGGCAAGAAGGTGGCATGGTGGTTAATGGCACTGGACTCCCACATGGCTGACCGCAGTTCAAGTCCTGGACCTGGCATCTTGCTTTCTCACTTTCCCTCTCTCTTTCTCATTCTGTCCTTCTCTGGTCAAATTTATATAAATAAATAAATACATAAATAAAGTTAAATAAAATAATTATCTTTAAATAAAAGAAAAAGTCAATAGCAATCATTAAGAGTAGTCTCATGTCACACAACAATATGCATTCTATTGAAAACTATTTTCCAAGTAGATGGACAATTATAAAGTTTTAATGTATAAATAGTAAGATTATTCTGCGAAGACTTTCCTTTAAAACAATAATGCTATATATATTGGATCACTGGAAAAGTCACGACTCAAGTTTTATACAGAGCAACACAGAAAAAATACATCATGACTTTTCCAATGACCCAATATTTTAATTTTTGGCTTTTTCTGTGAAAAAAAAAAAAAGAGTATATGTTACTCATTTTATAGTTTTGGGGGTATTTTCTCCTTTGGTAAGTTTAAGGTAGCAAGAAAAACAACATTAGAAAACTAAAAGATTATTCCTCAATTTTACTCCCCAAATATATGCTCTCTGAGCAGTTCATTGATATGAACATATAGCAAAACTTACATGATAACCATTTAAAAGTTGTATATATTTGCTACTGGTAACTTTCAATGTGTATAAATGCTAATAAAATGAACTAAAATGTTACCTAAAGTAAGAAAACATGCAATACAGTTTAGAAATTACAGTTCTGGTTTATTACCATACAAAGCTAATTTTTATGTAATAAGTTCTCATTCTAAAATTAAAAACAAACAAAAAAAAAAAACACAAAAAAATATTTAAGAATTCCCTAAATGAAAAATAAAGGCAATTTCCTTCCAGCCTGTCCAGTGGTATCAGGTTGATACGGACAAAAGAACCATTATGCCTAAACTCCTAGTCTTTGGAATAGTCTGTCATACCACACACCCAGAACGAAAGTATTCACAAAAAGCTTCTCAGGACAGTTTAGTTTCACATTTAAAAGGGGGCTATCTCTTGGGATAAGGAAGCCAGATCCCACACAGACACCGTGCCTTGAAAAACATGCCATTCATGTCCAAAATCCTTACTAAATAAAGAAATCAAGAGACTGCGGCATGACCACATCCCATTGGGAGATGCTTTCTCCTTGTCTCTCTTCGTCTCTCTCTTTCTTTAAATGCATGCCGCCCTGGCAACCTAAAACATAATAGTACAAATAAATAAATAACAATAGTGATACAGACTATTTTTAAAAACAGAGAGAGTATCTCATCTAATAAGTACCCCTAGAAATAAGTATCCAGTTAAAGAGCCAAAGCAAAGATATTTTTATCTCATTCTTACATTATCCTTCATAAAAAGCTGTCTAAAAAAGAACTTTTCAAGGAAAATATTCAAACAGGACATAACAGCAACTACAAGAAGATATCCTAGCAATAAACAATGGAAAGAAAATGATGAAAAAGGAGATGATAAATACACAATAGATGAATGAGGAAAAAATAGGTTTTAAGTCCTATGATATCAAATATAAAACAAATATAGTATCTGGAAAAAAAATAGAATAAGACAAAAGCTTAAGAGACAGACACAGAAGAAAGAAAAAAGGATTAAAAATTATCAAGAGAAAAATCTGAAAAGCCAGCCAGCAATACTCAGGAGAAAAGCAGAAAAATGAAAAACAACTACAAATATAAAAGTCGCAGTAGAGGTAGGAGAATCTGGCTAGTTAGCCACATACAAGAATAGAAAACAGTAGCACAACAACTGCAAAGCCATCCAGGAGAGAAAGAGTGACACTAAACTACTATATGTCAATATATTATACAAATGTAGACCATGAAATTGCTTTCAAATATTTAGTAAGAAAGGGAACATTTTGCACAAGCATATTTGGTGTGAATAAGAAGACTAGATCAAAATGTCAAATCAAGTCAGAGACTTAACCATGAGAAATCACTCAATGTTTAAATAACTGTGGTTTAAAATTAATTGTGAGTACAAAATAAAATGAAAATACGACAAATCCTGACAATAAATAAAATGACTGAAAATCTCAGGAGATAAAGGGGGAGAGGGTAAGTATAAAAAAATGTAACTGATGAGCTCATTTTTTAAAGCTAGGACTCATTAAGTAACTGCTTAAAAGTTAGCAATTCAGGGCCAGTTAGAGGGGTGGTAGTTAAGATAGCCAGCTGGACCTCACACAGATGACTACATGGTTTGAGTCTCAGACCATGGCTTGAAGAAAACACACTGGGCAAATGTGTGTGTGTGTGTGTGTGTGTGTGTGTGTGTGTGTGCCCAAATCCAAGAGAAAACTAGAAGAGAAGGGATTGAAGTGTGGCCATCCAGGAGGGGGTAGAGAGTGCTTGCTCACTTTTTCTCTCCCTCACTCTATCTCTCTCCATCAAATACACATGCCCTATAGCAATTTTTTTAAGTTGATAATTCAGTTAATAGAAGTTTCAATATATTGTCAAAGGTATAAAGTTAATAGCACATCACAGTAAAGAAAAAGTCATTATCCAATATATACTTCCAAAAATACATAGTAGAACTAATGCTGAATGTGTACAACATAATGTAATGTTCAGTGTTGAAGATGATTATGTCTGTATATGTGATTGATAATCATACACTGCATGTATGCCCTGAAAAAAAACATGGCACATCACAAATTTTTTTATAATTATTTTATTTAACTTTGCTTATTTATTTTAATTTGACTGGAGAAGGACAGAGTGATAGAGAAAGCAAGCCGCCAGGCCCAGGACTCAAACTGTGGCTAGCCACATGGGAGTCCAGTGACTATAACCACTATGTCACCTGCCAGCCCCCCCAACCAACAACATTTTTAAAGGGTATAAAGTTGAATATCTGAGAACTTAAAATGTTAACCAAAATTATGAGAAATAGAAGTGAAGTATAAATAAATTAATTTCTTCATTTCTAATAATTAAAGATCGATATATATTGTTTAAAGTTGATAAATTAAAAATAAAGCTGGACTAGTCCATGGTGTGGTGGTTAAGGTGTCTGGATCCCACATGGCCAACTGCATGGTTGAATCCCAATACCGCAGAGCTTGAGAAACACACATGGTACACATGAGTGCACGCCCAAAATCCTGAGAAGAGGGAAAAATGCAGAAGAAGGGATCATGGTGTGACCATTCCCGTGGGGGGAAGGAGGGGTCACTTTCCTGCATGCTCTCTTATTCTGTCTTTCTCCAGAGAGTATATATGCCCTCTGGCAAATTTTTTTTTAAAATCAAAAATAAAGTATGCTATTACATTATGAGTTAAGATCAAAACAAACTCAGATCATATATTAAAATATAAGACTACAACTTATTACCAAGTAATAGAAGATATATTAGGTCACTGGAAAAGTTATAATGTATTTTTCTGTGCAAAAATGCATCATGACTTTTCCAATGACTCAATATCTATTATATTTATCCCATAAATGGGAAACCCATCTATTAAAACAGAGTCTCTGACAAACTCAAGTATAAATAAGTAGAGGAGACAAAAATAAACCAAACACTCAGTGACTCAAACACTGAAAGCAACAAGACAGACAAACAGAATCTATCCACTGTGGCAATCATGGATTTCAAACACTAAGAAAACTGTATTTAAGGGAAAAAAAAAAAAAAAGAAAACTAACAAAAAGATACTTACATGGAAAATACAAATGCATAGAAAAACAATCTATCTTCAGACATATAATCAAAATGTATAGGGTAAAAACTATGTAAAAGTCAAGTGGTATGGTGGTTAAAGCAGCTGGATCCCAAATGGCCAACTGCAAGGTTCAAGTCCCAGACTTGGTGGCTTGAAAACCACATAGGGTGCATGTTCATGTGTGCCCAAAATCCCAAAAGAAGAAATGGAAGAGAACGGATTGCAGTATCATCCCCCCGGGGAGTGATTACTCACTTTCTCTCTTTCTCTCCCTCTTTCTCTCAGGCAGCTGCACATAACCTCTAGCAATTTTTTTAAAATGTAAGAAAGAACACAGAACTCTAAATCAATTCAAAAAGTAACTAACAGAAACATTGTATTCTGTTTTCTACAAATGGAACAGTATTACTGACAAGTACCTATGAAACCATTATAGAATGACACTGGGCCACAAAGAAAAACCCAATGAACCTCAAAAAGTATGAGAGCACAGAACATATTCTATTAAAAGTGGCAGTAATCATAATGAAACTCCGACAATATTCTAGAAATTTTAAAACTCTTTCAGACTCTTGGCTTTAAAAGGAAATCAAAACAAAAATTTTGGATTACCCAGAAAATAATAGAAGGGTAAATTCATGAAGAAATTGGGACTGAAAAATGGGACTAAAGTACAAAGGTTTTCAGTGTAAAAAAAAATCTTGAAATCCATGTAGTTTTTTCAAAATACACATTTTCCACCAAACTTTTTTAAATAAATGCAGTATCCAAGGGGAATATCGAGACATAAGCAAATAAGGGAGAATGAGAATAATGCACATCTACTTTGAGGAAGTGGGAAGAAATAAGGATGGGGTTAAGATTCCAATTTAAATGTTTTTCATAAAACAGAGAGATCCGAGTTAATATGGCAAAATATTAGCTTTCTATTAAAACTAAATGGTAATTCCATGGGTGTTTTTGTAGTATTTGTAGACTGTTTTATGTTGTGATTTTATAAATTAAAACTAACTTCAAAGATAAAGAATTAAAAACACAAGGGACCAGCAGGTGGTATGGTGGTTAAGGGCGCTGGATTCCCACATGGCCAACCGTGCTTCGTCTCGGATCTGGAGGCTTGCTTTCTCACTCACTTGCCTTCTCTCTCTCTCTCTCTCTCTCTCTTTCTCTCTTTCTCTCTCTGGTCAACTTCAAAAAAATAAATCAATCAGATAATAACAATAAATAAATTTTTTTAAAAAAAATTAAAAACACAATTTAAGCTAAATATTCTACTCCAAAAAGTTAAAAAACAAAATGGAAAACATATTAAATCATAAACTGACAAAATAATGGAAGCACAACTAGTTATCAATCTAAGAACCAATCTTGGGGAGGAAAAACAAGATAAACTGCAAGGTAACAAGTGAAAAATAGCTGAGATGAAAGGAAAGGGATAAACAATCTATTTCAATGCTATTTACAGTCTTGAAAATAAAGAAAAGCTTTCTAAATTTTCTATTAACACTGTAACAAGAAAAAACTAAATCTCCCAAAGAGCACATATACATAGCTGTAAATTATTTTAGGAAGAAATTAAATTAACTTAAATAAAACTCATCACATTACAAGAGTAACCCACAGTAACCTACTGGAAATGTCTCCATATTATAAAATCAATACTCGAAAAATCTATGAAGATAATAATAAGATAAAATTTAATGTTACCTAAAATTTGTGTCATCTATGGATATAACATATTTTTTTCTCCAAAATTTATTGGTATTATTAAAATCCCAATAAAAATTCCAACTCAATTCTTTTCAGTAACTTGGAAAGTTGATTTTAAAGCTAAAATGGGGATAACTCGAGGAAAAAAAATGAGGAAAAAAAGCCCACAAAATATTAAAACCTAACAATAACAAAAAGCTACAGCAATTTAAAGTTTATCCAGAGCTCCAAAATATTAAGAGGAATTTAGTAAACGTCAAAGACTGCATTTCAATAAAGAATGTATATCTAATTTACCAAAAGGTACAACCCCTTAAAGAGGAAAGCAGTTGGTGGGGAAGATTCCTCTGTTAGCCCTTAGCAGGCAGGCAGATCAAAGACAGACACAAAAGGACACACACAGACACAGACAGACACACAAAGGCATCAGAAGAAACAGTCATTTGTTCAGTTATCTTCTATGTAGTGAACCAAATTTTCAAACAAACCCATATAAAAATGATAGTTTTGGATACATAAAATTAAGAAATTCTCTTCTAAAAAGAAACCTAAGATTTGACATACTAGGCCAGCTCTGCGGCCTGGTGGTTAGAGAATGAACCCACATGGCCAACTGTGCAGTTTGAATCTTGCTCAGCCCCAGTGGCTAGGAAAACATGCCAGGTGCAGGTGCATGCACACAAATACTCAAAATCCCAAAAGGATGCAGAAATGGAGAAGGGGTTACAGCATGACCATGCCCCACTGGGAGGTGTTTTCTCCCTCTCTCTTCCTGTCTCTGGCAAGAACATGTGTTCTCTGGCAAACAGAAAAGAAGGGAAGGGAGGGGAGGAAAGGGGAAGGGAGCAGAAGAGAGGGGAAGGCGAGTGGAGGAAAGTAGAAGGAAGGGAAAGGAAGGGAAGGAAAAAATGACAAACTGAAAATCACAAAAATTATTTTTCATGTATATAGCGGTTTTTATAAAGACTAATTTCCCTATTCTGTGTATATGTACACAAATATCCCTAAAAATCATGAAAGTTAAAGTAAAACAGCAGAAAATGAAGAAAGATTAAAAGCAGTTCTGAGCGGGGACAGCAGGTGACATGGTGGTCATGGCAGCTGGATCCCACATAGCTGTCTCTGCAGTTTGAGTCCTAGACTCAGCAGCTTGAAAAACATGCCAGGCACATGTGTGTGCATGCCCAAAATCCCAAGGGAAGAATGAAGGAAAGGGTACTGAGGCAAAGCCATCCCCTCTAGGGGGTGGTTTCTCATTCTCCCTTTCCCTCTCTGCCTCTCTCTGGTGAGTACACGTGCCCAAGAACAAAAACAAAATGTAATCTGAGAAAAGTACAGCTTTAAATATAGGACAGGACAGTCAGCCTCATTTGAGGCAGGATAGGAAATGAAAAAGTGTTTTCCAATTATCAGGTTGGAATAATACCAAAATGAGTAATAACCACATCTATGAGAATCTGTGCAGAAACATTCACAAACTGAGGCAAAGCAAATTAGTACAGCCGAATTAGTCCAGCCACTCACCACATAAAGTTTCAGTCAATGATGAACCATATACGTAATGGCGATCCCATATTACACCACACAACCTAGGGGTATAAGCCATATCATCTAGGTGTGTGTAAATATACTTGATGATGTCTGTACAAAGATAAAATTGCCTTACAACACATATCTCTGCACATATCCCAGTTGAAAAGCAACACATGGATGTACAACCTCTATTAATGGCAACTGGCCAATATCTATTAAAACTGTTTAGGTATTGGGTGGTTAGAGCAGTCAAGATGCATTTTTGCACAGAAAAATACATCATGACTTTTCTGATGACCCAGTATATACTACTAGCCTAGAAATTCAAATTCTAAAAATGTAAAGTGTTCATTTAGGCATCACTGCAGATAGCAACTAGAAAAGTTAAATTGCTCTTCAACAGGGGCCATTTAAGTAAATTATGGAGTGACCATGTTACAAAATTCTATGCAGCTTTGAAAAAGAATAAGGTTTCTCTTTACATGCCAGTAAAGAGCTGCTAAATGGTTTGCTTGGTGATACAGATGTACAAGTGTTCCAGCATCCTTCCATTTCTGTACAACTCTATATGTATGTTCACCTACATATAATGTGCAAGTCATTTCTGGAAAACTATAAAAGAAACAACTTAACAGTGGCTTCCTCTAGGGATCAAGACTGTGGGACTATTTTAGGAGAAAGTCTCACTTCTTACTTTAAATACTTTCCTGCATGTATGTGCCAGACATGTTCTATGTTTGAACACAGCTGAGAACACACAAAATGCTGGCACTGGTAGAACACATATAGGGGGAGGAGATGGGGAGCAGGGAGGAGACAATAAAAAATGTTATTACAACACACATACAATGTCTTATAGTATGTATACAAAAAAATTACATATGAAACACTGAGAATAGTTAATGCATGAGAAGAAAACAAGTCAAGAAAATTTTTAAGAAAAGAGGATTCAAAGTTAAAGGAAAAGAAAAGCAGCTAGAATGCCAGTTTGGAAACTAGGAAAGGGGGAAAAAGTAAAAAGGAAAGAAAAGCTAAGTGGAAAGTGTTCTGTATAGAAACAAAACCCCAGTTCTTGGCAATGAATTGTATCACATAACACAAGGGCTGTGAAGAACAACAAAGCAGGGTTACAAAACAGAGTGTAGTATGTATGTTTTGTAGGAGGAAAATTATGATTTCACTGGGGGTGAAAAAAAGTGACCTATTCATGCACATAAAGGTCCCCCTACCCTATGAATGGGAATAAAAGGATATCTAAATTAGAGTGATTAACCAGATGGGAAGGGGGAAGGAAGCCCAGAAAACTCAGGTCAGGAAGGCATAAAAATAGGAGTGTACACCAATAGTAACTAGTAGACTTGAGGGCTTAGAAAATAAGAATTTAGGGGCCAGCAGAGGGCGCAGTGATTACCGTCGCTGGGTTCCCATATGGTAGACTGTTTAAGTCTTGGACCTGGGTATGTGTGCGCACATGCTCAAGATCCCAGGAGAATGGAACAGAAGGGATTGTGGGGGTCATTTTTTACTTTGCCTCTTACTCTTCCCTCTTACAGTCTTTGTCTCTCCCTCCAGCGAATGAATGCACCCTAAGGCAAAAATCTCTTACAAAAATTAAAGAAAGAAAAACAGGAATTTAGACAGAGAAATGGAAAATTATTACAGTATGACTGGAGTTAATAAAATATTTTAGAGGGGACTAAACAGAAAAGCCAGTTAGATGTTTCAGAGATTTCGCCAAAAGCCTTTAACAGAAATGGGAGCTATAAAAGTACAAAAAAGGTACACTTTGATTCTCATTATTTACAGATTTCACATTTGTGAATTCACCTACTTGTTAAAACTTATTTTGAACCCCTATATCCCTACTCGGGGCACTTCTATAGTCACTGGACATGTGCAGAGCATTGAAAAAAATACTGGAGTTACACATGCAAGTTCCCCACTGAGAGTAAACAAAGCAACACTACCTTGTTTCATTTGGCCTCGCACTGTCAAGAAGTGTCCTTTCCGGGGTCTATTTAGTGTCTCTCTCTTTCCAGTTTTTTTTTTTTTTTTTTTTGGTAATTCTACTATTTAAAATGGCTTGCAAGCATAGTGTTGAAGTGCTACCTAGTGTTCCTAAAAACAAGAAATCTATGATGTGCCTTAAAAACAAAAGCATGTGTGTTAGACAAGGCATAAGTTATAGCTACAGTTGGTCATGAGGTCAAAAGTTAATTAAGCAACTACCCATAAATAATACATATTAAAGTAAGGTATCTTTAAAAAAAAATACATAAAATAAGATTATATATTGACTGGTTGACAAAAAATGTTGTGACCAGAGGCTCACAGGAATCAAACCCTATATTTCCTAAAAAAGGAATAGCTCAGTATTCATCTGTTTACGGTTCACAGTGATTTTATAAAACATAACTACCACAAATAACAAGAATCAATTACACGTATGCATGTGTGCACACACACACACATGCATGTACCTGTTTATAAGACAGAACTAACAAAAATGGTAATCAATTATAAATAGTAGGTAAGGGAGAAAGGAATGAAGAATGTTTCTGACTCTGGCACCAGAGGATGACGAAACTAACAATAAAGACAGGAAAACAGAAGAAGAGGCGAGTGCTTGGATGAGAAAAAGATGTCTGCTTTACAGAGTATAATGTTATATACGCCACACTGCAATATAATTGTGTGTTTATGTGTACATACCCCCGTCCCCTTGGAGGATAAGAATTATATCTTTGTTCATCTAGGTATACCTACTATTTCTAAAATGCTTTCCATTCAGTATTCTAGTAAATACAAATCAGTCATGTCAATATCAGAAATGTGCAGTTTATTAATTCTTTTACTGTTATCTCTGCAATCACTTTACTAATAATCATCATAACCTATACTTTAAACACTTCTGTGTGAGGCCTGAAAAGTGAAAATATAAAAACACATGTGACATACACACCTAATTATATTAACATAAAGAAAATATATAGTACACTAAAATTTGTGGAAAGCAAGCATGCTAGATGACAAATAGAAGAAATGCTTCACAACTAGGTGGTTTGATTTTTAATTTGTTTATAAAAACATAAAGCACTATCTTCAGCATAACTGATTAAAACACACCATTCTGAAATATCAACTTTATATAGAAAAACCTAATGAATTATCTCACACATTAAAAAAAAACCTATTTTAATTTATTTGAATGCAGTTTGTACAAAAATGTACATACACACTAAAAACATGACAAATCCTTTCCAACCTAAAAATTAAAATTACAACATACAACTGCATAAGCTGAGTCTTATATTATACATATACGGATAGTACAGAAATTCATATTAAGCCCTCCCTGTCTAGTCAACATTATCTGTTTATATACATTCACTGCTTCTATAAATAGAAAACAATTTTATAAGCAAATACATATTCATGTGACTCCAAAACAAAAAACCTGCTGATAAGTCTTTCTCAATATACAATGCATACTTGTTTATTCTCAATGTTCCAAATACATCTTTAGAGTCAATCTGAAAGATAAATGACCATATAAGAATTATCTTTCCCTTAACTGCATTTATCTTAAAAGCACCATACTAATTTTAGCCCCGATGTGACAATCAGTTGCACAACCTCCCAATGAGTATTAAAACTTACATATACTGGGAATAGTTATTAATATTTATATGAGAAGAGAAAAGGTAAAGAAAAATTTAAAGGAGAATTCAAGGCTGAAGAAAAAAAAGTGGTCAGAAGCTAGGAAAGGGGGAAAAGGTAAAAAGTAAAGTAATGTTAAAGAAATGAAACTCTGGTTTTGGCAACTGATTGTGAGAACCATATCCCAAAAAGCCAACTAAAAAAGACTTTTAAGTGCAAAAGGACAAAATGTCCATGAATAACATCAAATCTTATTTAAAAATAAAAAGAGCAAAAGTAGTACTTTTAAATTTTTATATTATATAAAATGTAATACTACTGGGTTGTTGGAAAAGTCATGACACATTTTTACATAGAAAAATAAGTCAACTTTTCTGATGACCCAATATTTCTAATCCTAAAGCAAAATACTCATGCATTTGATCCTAATGCAAATAAAAATGGCTTTGTATCTCAAAACTGGTATTTCAACTGGAAAATAAAACAAAAAACACATAGCAGACCTCAGCTACCAAGACAGCGGCCAGTCAAACAGCAGCTGGTACAGAATATGCACCGAGTGTGAACAGTCACTACCACTAGGACTGTATCCATCAACAAGTTTTTACCACGGGCTAATGGTCAAGGGTGGAAGGAGAGAGGTCTTCTTGATTTCGTCCTCTGAATTTCAGAATGAGATTGAGATGTTCCCTAAGTGAATAGGGCAAGTGCTTTCACATACATGTCTCACAGACCAGTAGTCAAGGCGAACAAAACACGAAGGCCAGCAACTTAATTAAACTATTGTTTCCTACCACTCTGAAATACAGAATTTTCCCCCCACACTAAGAACCTCATAAATAGTACAGTCCTATTCAGTCCCCAAAGGGAAACCTAGTTCTAAAAAATCTGCTATGTAACTTCAAAAACTACTGTATTCAGGCACGTGTGCATACGTGCCCAAGATTCCGAGAGGAGAATGGAGGAGAAGGGACTGTGACGTGGCCATCCCCTATGGGGGGTGATTTCTCACTTTCTGTCTCTCTGTTTCTGTCTTTCTGGCATGTGCCCTATAGCAAAAACCTCTTTAAAAAAAAAAAAAAAAAAACCTACTGTATTTACACTTAAAAAATTCATGTGTTATAAAAAAAAGGAAAAATAGTACCATAATTCTACTTCAATATGAATCAAATAAGAATTTGTGGATTCATGTGCAAACTAAGTCACTTATGTGGTATTTATTCTATTAGGAATTACTGTCAACTACAAACTCTTAAAATACAATTTATTTCTAAATTGGAAACTGCCAATATGTAAATCTACTTGATGACCCATTACTAACTCAGTATTACTAAAACATTTGATCAAGATTTAAGATTGGTAAAACAAACTCAGGAGTTGGGGTAATCCAAATTTTAAAGTTAATCAAAAGATATACCATGAGATTTACATGCATTCTAAGCATCTACAATATGTCCACTGAAATATGCAATTAAAACCAAACCTAGACATCACAAAATATCAAGAAGTGTCTGGTCAAGAACAATGAAGACATAATGCCATCGTAACATTTCCCACCAAAAAACTGGATATAAAAATGTAAGAACAGGGACCAACAGATGGCATATGGTTATGTCACAGGACTCCCACATAGTTGACCACGGTTTGAGTCCTGAACCCAGCAACTGAAAACACACAACAGGTACCTGTGCATGCATGTCCAAGATCCCAAGAAAAGAATGGAGAAGGGACTGCAGTGACCATCCCCAATACAGAGCGATTTCTCGCTTTCTGTCTCTCTGCCTCTCTCTGTGTCTCAGACGAGCACATGCACCCTATAGCAAAAATCTCTCTTAAAAAAAGAAATGTAAAAACATTGGAATGTCATTCTGAAGATGAACAGGAACAAAAAATAATACAAAAACATTATCAAATGCATAGTGAAGTAGCTGCCAGAGAAAAATATATTTTTTACTAGGAAATGGCTATTTTATATTCATTAAGAAAAACCATTTTAAATATTGGTGACTTTTTTTGCAAAAACTACTAATAACTGGCATCATTTATGCAAAAAAATCCTAATAAGCAATTTTCCTTGCATTTCTGATTTCTGGAAATTATTAATTTAAATTGGTCAGATGTTAATTCTTTTTTTTTAAGAATTATTTTATTTAACTATTTATTTATTTGTTTTAATTTGACCAAAGAGGGACAGAGTGAGAGAGAGAGTGGGAAAGTGAGAAAGCAAGCCACCAGGCCTGCGAGTCGAACCACAGTGAGCCATGTGGGAGTCCAGCACCCTTAACCACCATGCTACCTGCTGGTCCCCAGATGTCATTTTGCTATTTCTCTAAGGCAGTGGTTATCGAGTACAAATCAAAATTATCTTGGGATCATTCTGAAAATACATTCCCAAGTGCCATCTCTTAGAGCATGGTTCAGCAAGTCAAAATCACAATGTATGTGTTTTGAAAAATTCCCTCCAGGATTTTGACTTTTTCTCATTTTTTCCTTTAACTGCCAGAGGGCTCGTGTGCTCAAACGAGAAACAAGGAGGTGGTAGAGGGATGCACCCCAGTAGGACAGGGTCACACCTGAATCCCTCCCCCTCCATCATTTCTTCATCCTATAAGCTCCAGTGATTTCAACTGCTAATTAAGGATCCCCGTTTTATGGAAAAATTACATTCAGTCAGCCCTCCATACCTGCAGGTTCCTCATCCATTGATTCAACCAACCAAGCATCAGTGTACAGTCTCATTTTATATATAGGACTGGAGCATCCAAGGATTTTGGTATTCATGAGGGTCCTGGAACCAATCCTCCACAGAAACTAAGGGACAACTATATTTATTCTATAGTCTATAAGATCTCTCTTGATCTGCCACTGCTGATCACCCTTTGTCATTATAGAGCACAAAGTTATTGGTAACAAAAACTAAACACTATATAACTATTATGAAAAAAAAAAGTTGAAGCAATTTGATAAGATTGTCTACTCAAAGAATATGCAACCATACTTGAAATTACTTTTTATATATATTTATTTTAAATTGTACATTTAGGACAAAAGGTTTTGAAAATGTATAAAAATAATTTATGTATTAATCCAACTTCAGTATTTACATGGTCCCTTAAAAGATTTTCATTTTATTATCATCAAAAATGCATTTTAAAGACCTCTACAGTACTTTCAAAAATCAGGAATTTTAAGATTTCCTAGTAGAAAAATTTTAGTATTTACCTACAGAAAAATAATAAAACTTGGAATGATATTAGTAATATCTTAAAATATAAATGTCTCAGCTATGCCACATATAAGAATAATCTTCACCCTCACTATAATATTCCCAAGTAGTAGCATTTTCGCTTAACAAAGCACAAAAATATTTTATAGGAGAAAATATCTCACTGTAAAAACTTATTAAGTTGAATGCTTCACACAAAAATATCAGGCTTAATTTCACAATATTAAGTTCCCACATGTGCTTTGTAAACATATACTCATTATAGACTATCAATTTAAATAATCCAGTTTTCACTAAAAGAAGATAGTTTAAAAAAAATTCAGTGCAAAAATACATATCAACTAAAGTTGTCATCAACGGACTTAAGACAGTTTTAGTACAAAAATCGCAAGTTGAATCCCATATATAAAGTGATTCTTTAAAGACTAAATTATTTCAAATAAAAAGCTCTACAACAGAAATCAAGTTTTCCTTTTGTTACTATTCTCTAGTAAATGCTTTCTTTTGATTAGCTTTTACAATGTCATCAGGAGATGCTGATTTGAAGTCGAATGGTGTTATTGCTACAAGAGGACTTATTTCTCTGTCTTTCACATCTTGAACTTGTCTACTGTAAAGAAAAGTCTTATAGAGGTCAAGGGTGCGTCGTTTGCAGTTTTTCAGTGGGTAACGAAGACACAGTGTGGAAGCAAAAGCTGATGGTCTAGCAGCAAGGGCCTTAGTCCAAGAGAGAGAAAAAGGTGGTTTCCTAGCCAGAGAATTGTTGCTGTTTTTCTTATTATCCTTAGCAGAATTGGATTTTTTCTCTAACTTTGAACTTACTACTTTATTTTCAGGTACTGGAGCAACAGAATAGTCTGTAGGCTTTGGAAGAAAATCTGGAGTTTTAATAAGGACACTAAGATCAATATTTGAATCTGTTCCAGGAGATCTCAGTTCAGATAAACTGATTTCAAAGGAATCTTTCTTAATCTGAGAGTTGTCTACATCAATTGTTTCTGCAATCAGATCAGAAAGTGACAAATTCTCAAGGTCTCTTGTGGGAGAAACTTGACAAAATGCCAAAGATGACAGAGATCCTGTTAATTCTGATATTCCAGTTGAAGACTGACAGTGATCTGCCAGATGTGACAGGGAAAAGGATCCCAAACTCAGATCTGTGACACTCGCAGACGTCTGGTTACAAAGATCAGACAAAGTAAAGTGCTGGCTTGGGCTGTTTTCTTTGTGTTCCAGGAATGATTCAGGAAGGGATGAACTTTCACACTGGGAAAACTGCAAACCATCATTTCTAAAAATGTAATTCATGGCACTTTGTTCAACTAAAGGAACACTTCCAACTTCAGTATTTTTACTAGTATTTAAGTTATCAAAAGTATTTTCCAATGAGCTAGTTAAATGCAAAGAATTACTTAAATTTCCTAAGCTATTTTGTACCGAAATGTTTTGGAAATCAGGCAGTGAACTATTTTGAATAAATAATGAATCATTAGGTGTTGAGCTCTTTTTTATCATTAAGGACTTTAAATCTGGTATTCCTTTAAACGCAGAATCTTCTTTAGAAACACATTCAGAGACAGGAGGTCTTAAATCAGTATCTAGATTCTTGGAAAGTGGACTTCCCAAACTATCTGTGGACGATAATCTGACTGATGGCTGATTATTACAAGAATCTCTTGGCATATCATGAATTAGGTCAGCTAGTGAAAGCTCTTTTGTTAACTTACATGATTCTAGCTTCTTTTCACTTTTAGGTCTGTCAAGTTTCTTTTTTCTATGGAGTAAATAGTGACTTGGTGCAACTGAAGAATTATGACATAATCCATATTTTGCTAGAGAGCTAGAAAAATCAAAGGGTTTGTCACTGCAATTCAAATGATTTGCTGATTGAGGACAAGAACTTTGAACATTATCAGCTAAAGCTTTGGAGGAAGAAAATAAGACTCCTTACCTTACAAGAGCCATTAATTTTCAGATGAATAGGTTGGCATATGCAGAAGATGGTCACAGCAACCAAAAGGAAACATGAAATGAGGCATTTAATTACTAAATGCTTCTTTCGATTATGACATGAAAAAAGTGACACTTGATCATTATTTATATTCAACATTAAGTGAACACTAAAAAAAAGGAATATTACCTTCTTTTAATAATCTATTAATAAAAAGACCTTCATACTTTATTCATTGATATATGCAAATGTAAGTAACAAGTCAGTCAATTTTCTAATTTTCATAAAATTTAACAATATAAGGTTTTTACCATAATTAAAATACAGCCAGGACTGTCTCAAATTCAAAACTTCTAAAAAAAAAAAAATAATGAAAAAAACTAGGTTCATTTTCTTCTGTATCTTAATGCATTGAAAACAAACAAGCAAATAAATACACCCTGTAATTTCTACTATCATCTGGGATGCACTCTGTAATAGACTTCTTCCCATAATTTTGAGTAAAATTAGCACATACCCATATCCATTCTAACCCAACAACAGCAAAAAAATCTCACTCATTAACAGAGTGTATGCAACTACACAGGTTATAAGAAATATCAACATAGCTAACAATCATCATGTTCCTAATGGCAGATTTCGTACCGATTTATATAACGGTATCTCAGATTCCTTCTTATATTCACTAAATCACAAATTTAATCTGAAGTTCTACAAGTTCAAAATTGAAGATCTGGCCATGAAATGTAAGAGTAGTATAATGATACTTATGATATTTAAATCAAACAAAAATATACATTTATATATGATATAAGCACAAAGGGATTTTATAACATTAATTGACTTGGTTAAATTCCATTACTATCTCATTAGAGTAAAAAAAAAACAATAATTAAAAGTTCTCTAAGACACTAACAAGAAGGGAAAAAAGTTCATTTTCTCTGATTTTAACTTCTCTATGTCCTGTTAGTTATGCAAACAAGTAATGAAATAACCAAAAACCTGGCTGTAAGAAGAAGGGAACATAGCTTTCTGCTTAAAAAAAAAATCACAAACTAGAGAATTAACTTAATATTCTGGAGGTACTACAGCATGCAAGATTTTTCTCAAAGGTTGAAGCAAACTAAACTAATTTTTTCCCAACAGCTCAAGCAAATTAAAACCACTCTTTAAGCATTAACTATGTAAAACAACTGAAAAGAGAATAAGTAAAGGCATACCTTTGGCCATTTTTCCTGCAGACACTGTTCCTTCACTCTTGTCTTTCAAATTCTGGATGCTATTTTGTTCCAGAACCACTGACAAAGCCTTCTCCACATCAAACCTGTTCTTCAGAACTGCTTCAATCAATACTTCATCTGATACAGCATCTCCAAGTATCTCTCTCATGTGATCAAGGCATGAATAAAGACGAGCTAGAAAAAACAAGGATTAAAAGTTCTACTAAATGGTGCCATGAAAGCACTCTCAATCTTCAAAACTGATAAAAGGATGTGAAACTGTACTAGGATATTGAACTCTCCTTTTTCTTTGGGAAAAATTACTTATAATAATATTTTCATTGAGACCAGCAGTTTGGTGAAATGATTACATCACTAGACTCCCACATTGTCGACCATGGTTCGAGTCCCAGACCCAGCGACTTAAAACTCACACCAGGCACATGTACCTGAGTACCCAAAACCCCAGGAGGAGAAGAGACTATGGAGTGGCCACACACCCCCCAGCGGGGGAATGATTTCTTGCTTTTGGTCTCTCCCAGTCTCTCCGGCGAGTGCATGCACCCTATAGCAAAAATCTCTCTAAAAAAAAATAATAATAATAAATAAATAATATTTTCATCTATAATATATACATCTTTCCTTATCAGAGGAAAAATTTCATTTATTAAGAAATCACTAGAAGCCAGTCACAGTGACATAGCAGTAACACAATGCTCCACAAGGCCAAAGCCTCGTGATAAAGTCCTAGATTCACTTACTGCAGTCTCCTTGTAAACTCTAGGCTCACGCACGCGTGCCTGTGATCCTGGCTGGCTGAGGCTGAGAGTGTTTTACGGCACTGGGAGACCTCCCTGTTGTGGGGGTACATAAATCTGTGTCTGTCTCTCTTCCTGTCATAGAAAAAGTACATGAACTTTATTTTTTTTAAAGAGAGATTTTTGCTATAGGACACGTGCACTTGCCAGAGACAGACAGAAAGCAAGAAATCACCCCCCAGAGGGAATGGCCACATCGCAATCCCTTCTCCTTCATTCTCCTCTCAGGATCTTGGATACACATGCATACATGTCTGATGTGAGTTTTAAATCACCAGGTCCGGGACTCAAACCGAGGATGACTACATGGGAGCCCAGTGATAACCATTATGCCATCTGCTGGTCCCCATGAACTTTCTTTTTAATTACTATAATAAATCTCCTGAATAATACTGACTAATGCTTGAAAAACATGTCAAATATGTACAAGAACATTTATTTCTCAGTCAACAATGATGGTGTCTGCACTGATCATTTTCCCCATATTGTAGATAGCAAGGGGTGCACGTGGGACTATCTCTAGCTAGTTAGTGAACTCAGTTAATAAGTAAGTATATTTCTGATACTTCTTGAATTCTACCTTAGGCATTCTTATAGGTTATCTTCAGTTTCCCCAGCCAACTAAAATCATCCTTAAAAAAAAGAATTATTTATTTAATTTGTTATTATTATTACTACTGTTTTCATTTGACCAGAGAGAAATCAAATGAAAAGGGAAAGTGAGAAAGCAAGCCACCAGGTTTGGGACTCAAACCACAGTCAGCCACGTGGGAGTTCAGCACCTTAACCATCACACCATCTGCCAGCCCCCTAAAATCACCCTTAATGACAAAAAAAAAAAAGGCAAAAAAATCTAATATAAAAATGCCATGGGAACCAGCAGTTAGCATTAATGGCTATGTCACTGGACTCCCACGTAGTCAACCGCGGTTCACGTCCTGGACCCAGTGGCTTAGAACTCACGCCAGGCACATATGCGTGCGTGCCCAAGATCCTGAGAGGAGAATGGAGGAGAAGGGATAGCAGCGTGACCATCCCCCTTGGGGGTGATTTCTCGCTTTCTGTCTTTATGTCTCTTTCTGTCTGTCTGGCGAGCACATGCGCCCTATAGCAAAAAACCTCTCAAAAAAAAAAAAAAAATGCCATAATAAAAATAAAGGTGCCCAAAGGTGCCCAATAGATTAAAAGAATGTACATTCATTTTAAATTTTTTAAAAAACCAAATCTGAAATTATCTATACAGTACTTAAGAATTTTCATTTTCTGATAACTGTTATTATAAAAAGTAATTATTAATAATATACATTGGTATGTCCAAGAAAACAGAGGTAATTTTTATCCCTGGAATCTAAAACAGTATCTGGTATCTAGTGGCCAATGAATAAACATGAATGAATATATCTACTGGATCTCAGAAAAATCATGATGCAATTTTGCAAAGGAAAACACACCATGCTTTTTCCAAATGACCCTATGTCTACATTTGTACAGCACTGAACAATTTTCACAATACTTCTACACATATTCACTTTATAATCCTCCTAATAACTCTATAAACTAGACATACACAGATATATTAGGCAGCTAGATATATATAGCTATATTGGGCAACTTCTAATTTATGAAGATAAGATTAAAAATCATGAGACTACTTAGCAATAATCAAAACAAAATTGAGGTCCTCAGACACTACTCCACAAAAGCCTTTTCATAGAACACAATCTATATTGCACTTTCCATGTTTACATGTTGAATGAGGACTCTACTGGCAATATCTTTACTTTTAAAAACAAAAGTTTAAAAAAAAAAAAAACTATTTGATATTGTTCTTCAAGTTCCATTGTTTTAATCATTAAATGTAAATTCCAGGGCCAGCAGATGGCATAGTGGTTATACCACTGGACTCCCACATGGCCAACCACGGTTCGAGTCCTGGACCCAGTGGCTTGAAAATCACGCTGGGTGCATGTGTATGTGTGTGTGTGTGCATGCCCAAAATCCTGGGAGGAGAAGAGATTGTGGCATGATTATCCCCCGACCCTGGGGAATAATTTCTCACTTTCCCTCTCTGTTTCTCAGTCTCCTTCTCAGTTATCTCTGTCTCCCTCTCTCCAGGAAGTGCACATGCACTGAGGCAAAAAACTTATTAAAAAAAAAAAACAAAGTAAATTCCTCTGGGCCAGTCATGTAGCCAGTGGGTTAGGAAAAGTCAGCTGTGGTCCAAATACCAGCCCTGCTGGCTTGAAAGAATGCATCAGGCACATGTACATGCATGTCTAAAATCTTGGCAGGAAGGAGAAATGGAGGAGGAAGGAAAGGACTGCAGTATGACCACACTCCACTGTGGGTGCTTTCTCCCTCTCCCTCTCTGGCAAGAACATGCATTGACAACTTATTTATAAACAAATGAATGAATGTCTCAAATATTGAAGCAATTCCACTTTGTTTCAGTCCAAGATCAAATTTAAAAGGCTAAGAAGCTATACTAGAAAAATAATATCTACTTTATAAATACATGAATTATTAAAACTAGAACCAAAAATTAGCATAACTAGCCCTAGAGTCTCTTCTAATTACAGTATCTATTTTCTATACATGCACAACAAAGTGAAGTGAGGGAGTTAAAAGTAAAGGTTATGGAATTAAGCTGACTTGGTTTATCCCTAAAGCCATTTACTAGCTGCTGCAACCTCCACCAAGTTATCTCTCTGTGCCTCATTTTCCTCCTTTATAAAATAAGGACAATAACTGTCCTTCCTTGTGAGGTTGTTCTGAAGATTAAACTAAGGGGTCTTCATAAAGTTTGCAAAAAAAATGCACATTGTAAAAAAAAAAAAAAAACTATGCATGAATTTCAAATTTTTGGCACCAAAATAAACTTATACATTAATTCTATTTCTCCATGACTTTAAGAAGTTCTCTCATATGTTAATAACTGAACGGCACTTTGAGCAGCACCAGCAGAACATGTAGCAAAAGTTAGTCACAATATTATTACTGTCATCATGCAAGTACTTTTATACATCAGGTTATGTCAGGTTTCTTTCTCTAACACAACTTTGAATTTCCTAACTCCTCAGTCATTATCCACTAAGGTCCAGGAGACAAAAAACAGGACTTCTATTCTATTCTTACTCTCTCACTCCACAACGTTAACTGTAACCATCTGTTTAAAAGTATACAAGTAAATACTATTGAGAGTTCATGTAAAAGCTCCTCTACAACGTTTATGCAGACTTTCAAATGGATTTGCAGAGTAGACAAATTTTTTCTTTCTTCTACACTTGTTTCCCTTTCTGCTTTCTTATTTTATATATTAACACATTTTCTTGATTTGATTAGAAGCTAGAATCTATTTTATTGATTTGGTCAAATATCACCTTGTAGAGTCACACATTCCTTCCTTCTGTTTTCAAATTAATTATAACACATTTTCTATTTAAAAACATTTATGGAATAAGGCCTGCCACAATGACTCAGGCAGCAGAAGTGCTGCTGCAGGAGACTGGAGACTATGAGAAGGCTCCAGGACTGGGTCTGGGTCTACCTGTGCATGATAAGTAAGCCCACAACCTCTTCTGGCTGCAGGGCAGGGGGAAAACTGCAGCATGAGGATCTTATCGAGGGTACCTACCTCACCCTGCTCTGAAGAAATAAATAAGCTTAAAAAATATATAATATAGGGGACGAACAGTTAGTGTAATGGCTACATCCCTGGACTCCCATGTAGTCACCCACAGTTCAAATCCTGGACCTGGCGGCTTAAAACTCACGCAGGGTGCGTGTGTGCACGTGCCCAAGATCCCGAGAGGAGAATGGAGAAGGGACTGCGGTGTGGCCATCCCCCCTGAGGGGTGATTTCTCACTGTCTGTCTCTCTGTCTATATATATATATATATACATATATATAATATAAAAATTTAAAAACTATAGAATAAAGCCACAAACCACAGAAAGAGCAAGTCAGCTCAGATCTACTCACTATCAACACATGGCACTACAGTTAAACCTGGCCATTTTAGTTCTGCTATCAATCTATGATATGAATGCTGTTTGAAGCAGTGTCATATTTCAAACTTTTAAAAGAAAGCCAAATTATAAAGATCTTTGTTAAAACATTTAAGAAAGTTGAAAATAAACAAATTCAGAACCAACGTCACTTTTTATAAATTCTAGTTTGAAATCTAATTTACACAGATATGAACAATCACAACATTCACATAGTGTTACTTCAGATTTCAACTTTAAAAAACAAAAATAGCCTCTTGAGACCTAACATGTTTGTAAGTAGAGTTTCTAATCATAAACTCCCTATGTAGCTAACAACAACAACAAAGAAAAAATTTCTTTTTTTTTTTTTGGAGAGGTTTTTGCTACAGGGCGCGTGCGCTCGCAGGAAAGACAGAGAGATACAGAAAGTGAGAAATCATCCCAGGGGGTCTGGCCATGTCGCAATCCCTTCTCCTCCATTCTCCTCTCAGGATCTTGGGCACGCACGCAAACACACCCAGCGTGAGTTTCTAAGCCACCAGGTCCAGGACTCAAACTGCAGTCGACTACATGGGAGTTCAGCAACAAAACCATTACGCCAACTGCTGGTCCCAAGAAAAAATTTCTTATAATAAATCACAAGAATTTCTCTTCTATTGGAAAGACTGAAAGAATGGGACAGTTAAAACAATATTAAATAACCATACAAACAACTTTTCACAAGGCAGTTAAATATACCCCTCACAAAATCTATTAAAAATGTGAATTTTCCTTGAAGATATAACATATATTTGTATTGTTATCAGTCACTATTATGAACAATCACCATAAAATTGGTAAGTTCTGATCTATTTGGTCATTAATCATTTTCAGGTAAGAAACAGATACCATACTTTTATGATACCTTGATCAGTTCCTCTTAGCTGATGGTTCAAAAGTGCATTGGAAGATGCTTTCAGATCTTCATAATCATTTTCTTCTACAGGCTCAACAACTGAAGGTTTGTCACGTCGTGAGTAAATAAACTGAGCAGCTGGAATATAAGATTGAAGAATGTTATAGTATACCCATTTCTTTTTTTCTCTTTTTTTATTGATTTCTGCTCTAGGGTACATATACTCACCAGACAGAGAGAGAGACAGAAAGTGAAAAATTGTCCCCGGGGTGGGGGTGGGGTGGGTATGGCCACACCACAATCCCATCTCCTTCATTCTCCTCTCAGGATTTTGGGCATGCACACACACATGACTGGCCTGAGTTTCAAGTTGCTGGGTACAGGATTCAAACCATGGTCAGTCATGTGGGAGTATAGTGCTTTAACCACTACACGCCACTTGCTGGCCCTCTATCATTTTTTTTTAAAAACAAACATTAAGGATCCTGATCTACCACCTGTAGTCAGTTATCCATACAACATATTCATGAATGAAAACAAAAACACATTGAGACAAAACACACCATACCCTAAATCCTGCTCAAATGTCCTTACTATTTATTAATCTCTTGACATATTTTTCCTTTTCTCCAGTCTCCAAGACCATTCCATTAAATCTGCTTCCTCCATGCTTTTCAAAACTGCTTTTCCTATTAGTTCATCCTTGCCAACTATCCTATTTTCCCTAAAATTTTCTCTTCTTTGGTAAACTTTCTTATTTGCATAATTAAGAAAACACTAGGTTAATTTTTCATTCCTCAATAGTTAATACTTTTGCTTGAACCTGAAAGTTTACTGAAAACATAGGCTTTAACTTTTGAACGACTCATGTTTCAATGATAACTGATACTGTGTGTAGGGCTACACACCGCTGACTTTCACACAGCAGTCTGCACTGCTATGCAACACTGGCAGTGTCATCACTCAGTATGTAAGTGGGTATTAAACGTTTTACTAAAAGGAATAAAGACAGGGGCTGGCAGGTGGTGTGGTGGTTAAGGGCGCTGGACTCCCACGTGGACAAGCGCAGTTCAAGTCCTGGATCTGGCGGTTTACTTTCACACTTTCTCTCTCTTGTGCTCTCGTGCTCTCTCCCTCTCTGGTCAAATTAGAAAATGGACTAAAAAAATTTTAGATAAAATAATTATTTTTTTTTTAAAAAAAAGGAGGAAAGACAAACTAACAATGTGTCAATATGTGCTGGAGTATCATAAAGTGAGCAAAGGAGAAAAATCATCAGTCATGCCCAAAATATTGCTACTTCTACCTCAAATGATATGCACTGACCTCAATCTTGGAGACCATCCAGGGTGAAGAAATAAAATCTGGGAATATGGTAAGGACAAAAATACAAATACCACATTCAAAAGGCAAGTGTTATTAGGGAGTTTACATTTTTTTAGCTTATGGTGAGAGCAGTAACATATTAAGTCTAACACTTAGAGGTCCAACATTTGACTGTTACAGGTTTTCAGAAAGGCATGATTTATAAAAGAAAGTACATACAAAATTTATATGTAATACATAGACTACAAAACTATGGAGGGTAAGCAGGTGGCATGGTGGTTAAGGCACTGAACTCCCCCATGGCCAACGGCGATTTGAGTCCTGGATCTGAAGGTTTGAAAATCACAACAGGCATGTGATTTTGGGCCCAAAATTCCAGGAGGAGAATGAAGAAGGAACTGTTGTGTGGCCATTCCCACTGAGGGGGGGAAGGGGGCGGATTTCTATAGTGAAAACTTTTTTTTAAAGTTACATATTACAGTCTCTCCTTATCCATGGTTTCACTTTATGCCACATAGCACAAATATATTTTAAGAAAAAGACACCACATTCATATAACTTTTACTACAGTATAGTAATCATTCTACTGTCCTTATTAATCTCTTACTGTGCCTAATTTATAAATACTTTATTCCAGATATGTACATACAGGAAAAACCAAAGTATATACAGGTTTTGATACTATCAGTTTCAGGCATCAACTTAGGATCTTGAAATGTGTTCCCCTCAAATAAAGGAAGAATAATACAAAGCTTTTATAAAACACTCTAGGGTCAGCCCAGTAACCTAGTGATTAGGGGAGTTGCATACCACATGGTTGATCACAGATCAAATGCTGGCCCTCACAGCTTGAAAAACATACTGAGCGTGTGTGCATATTTTTGAAAATCTCAATAGGATAAAGAAATGGAGAAGGAATTGCAGCGTGACCACATCTCATTAGTGGGCGCTCCCCCACGCTGGTGAGTATACACACATCCTCTAGCAATTAAAAAGCAAAATAAAACAAAAAACTCTAGTCCTAGAATGACAATAATACTTGACATTTTAAAACATCTAAATAAGGGAAATTTTTTTTCTAATTTTTTCAAGGTTTTTGCCATAGGGCACATGTGCTCACAGGAGAGATAGTGAGAGGAAAAATGAGAAATTACCCCCCAGGGCAGATGGCCACACCACAATCCCTTCTCCTCTATTCTACTCTTGAGATTTGAGGAATGCACACACACGGGCCCAGAGTGATTTGGAAGACGCCAGGCCTGGATCTCAACCTGCAGTCAGCCAGCCCTGTGGGAATCTAACACCTTAATCACTGTGTCACTGCTGGATCCTCAGATTATTTTTGTAAATTCACCTGTTGATGGCGAAATACAATAATCATCTTCTACAGACTGGCCATAAAGATCATCATCTTCAAAGTCTAAAATAAAAACAAAAGAGATAAATTAATTTATAAGTTTTTACATTATCAGTTACTAATAAAGAAGTATATGAATTCTTTCCAAAATAAATTGTTAATAAAAATTAAAAGTACTCAGGCTTACTTTTTCAAAAAGTTCTAAGACTTTCATGCACAAAATAGCTAAGTACTGACATTCTATACTTATGAAGATAAACATGTTTTATTTCAGTTTTTAATTAACTGGGCTTTAAGTTTTTCCAAGTTTTCACCTAATGTGATAAAAAAATAATAATAATCCTACAAACATTACATGTGATAGTCTTTCTAGCATTGATGAATATCTAAAACAAGCCAGCCATTCATTTTTTTTTCCGAGTCCCCTCTATAACCAAAGCACTTCTCTTCCATAGAACTGAGGAGCACAGTGTACACAATCAAATCATGAAAGTCATCTCCTTCAGGTAGAGCAAGGTAACCTCTGTAGAAGCATACTCATGTTAACCTCCCTGAGTTCACCCAAATGGCTACTTGCCATTTTTCCTATTGACTAGAATATGCCCCTTGCCCAGATTTTCTGCAGGCTGTTTTTTTCCTCCTCATTAAGTTCCAGTTCTAGTATCACCTCTATGTAAGTCTCCTGTGACCACCCTGGGTAAAGGAACAAGCTCTCCTGCCACCTTCACCTTCTGGCACACTCCTCCAATTTACTGTGTTCAAAGTACTATAACTGATTCACTTCATAAGATTATCAGCTCCTCCAGGGCAAGACTTGGTTTAGCCGATTACCTGACACCTATTTAGCACTATATTTATGTTATAAATCAATGTATCAAACTTTGTGAAACTAATAACCACTAGGAACATATATATATTTACATAAACTTATCTACTTATTAACAACTATTAACACTAGTAGTAATTAACACTAGGCCAGAGACTACTAGACACACTTGTGTAACAGTGAATACATTCCCAGCTCTCTCCAAACCTAAAATCTGATAGAAACATAAACAAGAAAATGCTTAATAACAAAACCATATGACAAGTACTTAACATGAGAACTACAGAGCAATTTGAGAACACACAACTGAAAAACAGAACTAGAACTGGAAGTATGGTGGCTAGGGAAAGTTTCCCAGGAATATAATATCCAAACCGATTCCAGGACAGAGTTAGCTTCTGAAGGTATTCCTGCAGCAGGAAGAGTATGACACTATCAGCTCCTTCAGGGCAAGGCTAAGACCAAGTTACTACAAACAAAATTTAGGTAAATGCTACAAAAAATGTACGACATAATAAAAATGGGTCAAAATGGGTAACAGTCAATAAACTATTAGATCAGGATCCAGAGTTAATAAATAAAAAGTGCCACCATACAAAAAGATGGGGAGAATTCTTTCCTGTGATCTTTGTAAAGTAAACTCATTTCCTCAACTGAATTTTAGGAGTATTTACTATGTTGTACCAACTACTGGAGTAAATATAAAATTAATCTATGGGAGTGAGACAGTGGCACAGTGCAACACTCTGTGGGCTAACCCACATGGGAAGGTTTTAGTTTAGCATGTGGAGACCTCCCTGAGTAAGCCACGCATGTGTGTGCCCATGATCTCAGACTGGCTGAAGCTAGAGATGGATTATGGCATTAGCTCCCTATTGGGAATATAGATGTGCTCACACTCATAAATAAATAAATAAATAAATAAATAACCTAGTAGCTAAAGTAGTCATGTAAAATATGACCCAAATTACAGCAAAAAACAAAATGGGAGCTAAAAAGAAAAAAAAACAATAAGTTTTAGGGCACAAACTTTTTTATTTGATTTTATTATTAATTATTATTATATTATTATTATTAAAATTTGCAATAGGGCACATGTGCTCACCAGAGAGACAAAGTGAGAAAGCAAGCTATCAGGTTCGGGACTCAAACCACAATCAGCCATGTGGGAGTTCAGCACCTTAACCACAATGCTACTTGTTGGCCCTAGAGCATAAATTCTTATGGGGTTATATTACTTGAAGAATTTTAAAATAATTATTCAAAAGTCCAAGAGAGGGGCCAGGAGCTGGCGCTGTGGTTAAGACACTGGACTCTCCCACAGGGCCAACCATGGACCAAGTACCAGGACTGGTGGTTTGCTCTCTCACTTTCCCTCTCTCTGTCTCTCTCTGGTCAAATTAAAATAAATGATGAATACAATTAAATAAATAATTCTTTTTTTAAAAAGTCCAAGAGAAAGTTTAACTGGGAAGAAGAGAAGTGAATTGAACCTTAAAAATGAGTAGAACTTTTATAAGCAGGAAAAAGGGATGAACCACCTATGCTATAGGAACACCTTGGTTATGATGTCACCAATTGTTCCAAAGAAACATGACAACCTTACCTGGGTGGATGAGGCATAAAGATATTTAGTACTCACTCCCAGGTCAAACTTCCATAAAGACTTCTTCCAACTAGAAATCCTGCTTAAACACCTCCAACCCATACTGAACTAATTGTTATTTACAAAACCCATAGCACTTTGTCAATACATACTCTAGTCATCTGTTACTTCTATTATCTTTGCCTTTTAGACTACTCTCAAATATCTTACTGTCAGTCCCCAGTGTTACTGTTCTAAACATGGACATTGGTTGACCAGTTGATAAATGATCAGTTAAAGAAATGAATGGTGGATAAGGTGGCTGGCCCACATGGCTGACAGCATGGTTGAAGTCTGGGACCAAGTGGCTTGGAAAACACTATAGCACATATGCGTGCATGCCCAAAATCCCAAAAGGAGGGAAAATGGAGAAGAAAGGATTGTAGCATGACTATCCCCCATGGAGAGGGGAGTGCCTTCTTACTCCTCGTCCCCCAGTAATAATAAGCAACCACTGACCCCCCCCCAAAAAAAAGAAAAAAATTAATAAATCAGGTTTATTCATGTCCTTTATATCATATTTATGAAAATATGTCCCTGTATAATTGTTTCTGAGAAAGACAGGGGTAACACCCACTGCAAAAGGCCCTCTATTCTAAAGTAAGTACAAAGAAAGTAACAGGTGACAAGTGTACTGGGTCACAGACCCCAAAAAGTAGCAGAGTGCTACCTACCCTTCATTTTGGTTAGTGCATACTAATCTTCTAAAATAATCTACCAGTGGCATCAATAATAAACACCAGTATGCTAAGCACTACATGTTCTATACTTCACAAAACAAACACAGGTTTCTAATCTTTCTCTTCTTCATTAGCTCGTTTGTTTTTAGCTGATATGATGCTTCCTGATGCTTTTAAGTACCCACTGAATGAAAAGATGTGCCCTCCCTAAAATTGATATAACTCCTTCTAAACTTCTAGAAAACAAACATACATTTCCCTTTTACTTTTTTTTTTTTCAAAATCATTACATCCTTGTTATGTCTTTACTCTAGAACTCTTTTTAAAAGAATTATTTTATTTGACTGTATATATGTATTTATTTATTTTAATTTGACCAGAGAGGGACAGAGCAAGAGAGAAAGAGAGACAGAGAGGGAAAGTGAGAAAGCAAGCCACCAGGTCTGGAACTTGAACAGCCCTAGGCCATGTGGAGATCCAGGGCCCTTAACCACCACACCACCTGCCGGCCCCTTCTAGAATTACTTTTTATTCCCATTTCAAAATACATGTGTATTAGGCATTAACAGTCAAGAATTTAGTATACATCTCAAGATCCTCTTATCGATCTATTCTCTGGACCTTTATAATGTGTACCTTTTCTAATGTCTACTAAGTTTTCTGTTCAAAATTCGTTGAAAAATAATCCGTTTGCTCAAGCTAGGTTCTGCACTAAATATGTATAAACACACACAATGATTAAGCAAGTAAATCTAACAGTTACAACAGACAGGCTGAAGGCAAGTATCAAGTCAATTCGTGTTTTATAGATAAGCAACGTTTCAGGGACACTTCTGAAACCGGGTTCAAGGAGCAGAAGCCAGCAGACACGTGAGTGCCCGACCTGGGAGGAAACAATGGGAGAGGTGACAAAGCTTACGTGTATAAACATCACCGGATCCCAACCTTGCCAAATGTCCTTTCCAAACGAGGTTGTGCAGCACTTCCCCCAATAAGTAAAATCCATCCCAGCAGAAATCACGACTCAAAACAACATCAGACGCTGGCACGCCAACGTCATGCTATTTTCCAAGTGGGCCTCCCCGAATTCTAGTCTGGCCCGCTGTGGAGGAACTTACAGTTCAAAGTGGATGCCAACAAGCTGGAATCCCAGCTGGAACGGCAAAAGTGATCTCTAGGAATGATCCTGCCACCTACCTTCATCGTAGTTGTAGCCTCGGACATTCCGATGCCGGGCCATGGCGGTGGACAGCGCGTCTGCCACAGATCCTCACAAAACAGCCGGGTCAGACACTGATAAGGCGCCAACTGCGGCTCGGAGAGCACCTACACGCCATCTTGGCTTCCGGCAGGGCTCTGCGCCGGGCGCCTGCGCACGCGCGACGTCTTCTCCGCGCACAGCGCGACGGCAACCTCTCAGGGTCATTGCCCGTCCCACCGGGGACGCATGCGCATTGATACGCAGGGTGGGGAACCGTTTTGGCGTGGCGATGCGCTGGCGGGTAGCCTGGCAGAGGTCTGAAAGCCGGGAAATCCCGCCACCTACTACTTTTTGGTGTGGACCCATTACTGCGAGCTGGAGTCCCTCATCAACCCCCAGCGTTCCGGCTCATTTTTCAAATTTGGCTTCTGGTAATCTTATAAAAAGCTGGCCGTGTGCTCAGTAGAGCAGGGACCTTGTTTATCCAACTTTCATCTTTAAGGCCTGCTTAGGCACATAGGGACAGTCAACAAACTATGTAAATGTGGCATTAAAAAAGTCAGTCCATGCTTTCGAAAGGAAGAAAGACTTTTTAAACGGATATATATAATTAAATAGAAATTCTGTCTGCAGCAGGCCACCATGCTTTCGTGTAATTATGCACTGGGTCGTTTTTTTTTACTTCTAATAAACAACTATCTACTCTTAGCTATGTAAACCACTTTAGCTATGTAAACGAACTGTAGCAGCATCATAAAGGATTCATTGGGTTGAATGAAACTGTGAAGGTGTTCACACGTAGAACACCTAAGGTGTATAATATGTTAAAATTGTTAATATGCTTTTTAGACATGGCATTGGCTTTAGGTGGTGATGAGTAGTTGTTGATGCCTAAGTCTAGCCTATTAAATGTCCTTTCTTAAAGTTCATAATGCTATGTAAAAAACTAACCACCATCATACTAAACAAAGCACTTCAGTTTTAGCTTATGTTTATGAAATGATGACTCTTTACTTCAAAGGCAAATGTCATATTCTAGAAATAAATGCTTACTCAGCTTTTTAGTATCTACAGTAGAAAAAAATAGCAAGAGTAATGCAAATTTAGCTTGTGTTTGTAAGTAGCTTCGAATGTGATTTATGTATGTATTTGAATGTATCTAATTACCAAATGATTGTTGTTACCAATTTTTTTTTGAGAGAGAGGTTTTTTTTTTGCTATAGGGCACGTGCGCTCGCCAGACAGACAGAGAGAGACATAGAGACAGAAAGCGAGAAATCACCCCCCAGGGGGGATGGTCACGCCGCAATCCCTTTTTCTTCATTCTCCTCTCGGGATCTTGGGCACACACGCACACACGCCCAGCGTGAGTTTTAAGTCACCGGGTCTGGGATGCGAACCGCGGTCGACTACGTGGGAGGCCAGCAACATAGCCATTACGCAAACTGCTGGTTCCCTTACCTATTTTTGATGTTTAATGTAGCCCCAAAACAAAATTTTACAAAAACATAGTGGCTAATTTTAGGTGGTTTGTGTTTTCCTTTTCTTCCATGTTTAGATAATGTTTATGTCACAACCTGTTTCTTTGTAAGTTGAGATAGTACTACTTTCTAACACTAGAGTTGTGATTGATTATTTATACATTGAGAGAGTTTGTCACAGATCATGTAGGTACCTAAAAATATTAAGTGTTGCCCCAGCCTGGTAGCATAGTCCATAGCATAATGGACTGAAGTGCTGGAAGCCACATGTCTAAGCACAGTTCAGGTCCACAGATCAACCTGAAAACACACTGAGTGTGTGCACTGGCACCCAAGATCCCGAGGAGCTGGAGGAGGGCTATGGAAAGGAAATTGTGACATGATGAGACCTTGTCGGTGGTACTTTCTCTCTCTCTCTCTCTCTCTCTCTCTCTCTCTCTCTCTCCCCCTCCTCCCACTCTCTCCCCTTTAGTATAGGGCATGTGTGCTCACAGGAGACCGAGAGAAGATGAAGAGAGAAAGCAACCACTCCACCCCATCACCCTCAGCGGGGATGGCCACGCTCCAGTCCCTTCTTCTTCCTCGTCTTGGGATTTGGGGCACTCACACACATCCACCTGGTTTGTTCTCAAGCTGCCGGGTCATGACTCAAACTATACAGTTGTTCATGTGGGATCCAGGCATCTTAGCCCCCTACTGGCCTGCTTTTCTCTCTCATACATGCATGTATGTATATCATGTGTGTATGTATATATGTGTGTTTGTGTATGGTATTATTAAAATACAAATAACAGTGCTATCATGTGTGTATGTATATAAATGTGTGTTTGTGTATGGTATTATTAAAATACAAATAACAGCTTCTACTCCTCTGTAATTATCTATTACAAGCTTAAATCCAGCTCACTGAGGTATAAAATGAGCGAGTTATAAATTGACCACATAAAACACTGCAGGAACAACAAATAAGAAAACATTACTTCTGCCTGAGAGTATGTAATTTGCCTCTGTGTCATCAATAATGCACTACCAGCCAAGCTACAGTGGCACAGGGTGCTGCCACACAATTCTAGGGCCATATGGAAAGCTCAGATTCAAATTCCAGGTCAGCCTCAACACATATGGCATGGCCATAGGCACCAGTAATCCATCCTGGCTGACTGGGAAGCTGAGAGGAGGACTGTGGTGTGGCAAGACCCTTTTGACACTCTCTCTCTCTCTCTCTCTCTCCTTCTCTCTCTTCCTCCCTCCCTCCCTCTCTCAAGTAATAATAATAATAGCAATATATTATTTTGAAATTCTGAGAACCTACACTGCATCTGAAGGAATAGGGCCTCAGTAACAAAGCCTTCACCAACTTTCTCAGAAAGTGTTAAGAATTGTATCCACTCCTTCCAGAACTGTTCAGGCATGACTATAAGAGTTTGGTATTATGGTTTGATGGAAAGCAACATGGGTTGGGTTAAGAGTCACCAAAACCCAAGATTCATTCTCATTTTGCAGCTTTCCATTTGTTAACTGGTTTGGGTTTCTTTTCCTCCTCTGTAAAATGGATATACATAAAAATGTATGTCTTCTGTTTGTGCAAAGTGTAAAAATCAATGGCTATTGATAATAGATAGTCAACAAATGCTAGTTCTTTGTCCCACTAATTAGAAAGCATTATCTTCTTTTTTAAGAGAGATTTTTGCTATAGGACACATGCACTTGCCAGAGAGAGATACAGAACGACAGACAGAAAGTGAGAAATCAACCCCCAGTAGTGAGGATGGCCACACCACAATCCCAGAAAATCTTTTATTTTATTTTAATTTGACCAGATAGGGACAGAGTGTGAGAGTGAGAGAGATGAAAAGTGAGAAAACAAGCTGCCAGTTCTGGAACTCAAACTACGGTCGACCATGTGGGAGTCTAGTGCCCTTAAACACCATGCCACCTGCCAGCCCCGGTTGCTCAATTTTTAACAGGGTGTTTGTTTTCTCAGGTTTGAGTTTGTAGCATCTTTTATATTTCCTTTATATGGACATATTTCTCCCAGTATATGACATCTTTTTGTTCTCTCTTTTTTTAAAAGGATTATTTAGGGATGAGCAGATGGGATAATGATTATGTCACTGGTCTCCCATGTAGTTGACCATGGTTCAAGTCCTGGACCAGCAGCTTAAAACTCATACTGGGTATGTGTGTGTGCATACCCAAAATCTCGAGGAGAGAATGGAGGAGAAGGGATTACAGTAGGACCATCCTCTCTGGAGGGTGATTTTTCACTTTTTGTCTCTCTCTCTCTGTCAAGCACATGCATCCCATAGCAAAAAACTCTTTTAAAAATTATGTATTTAATTTTATTTTCTTATTTATTTATATTTTTAAAATTTGCTATAGGACATGTGTGCTCACCAGAGAGAGAGAGAGAGAGTGAGAAAGCAAGCCTCCAAGTCTGGGACGCAAACTGCAGTTGGCCATATGGGAGTCCAGCAGTCCACCTACCATGCCACCTGCTACTCCCTCTTTCCATTCTCTTACCATTGTCTTTAGATAGAAGTTTTCCCTTTTTTTGTTTTTTTTTGAGAAGTTTTCGCTACAGGGCACGTGCGCTCGCCAGACAGACAGAGAGAGACATAGAGACAGAAAGCGAGAAATCATCATCCCCCCAGGGGGATGGTCACGCCCTTCTCCTCCATTCTCCTCTTGGGATCTTGGGCACGCACACACACGTACTCGTTGTGAGTTTTAAGCCACCGGGTCCAGGACACGAACCACGGTCTACTATGTGTGAGTCCAGCGACATAGCCATTACACTAACTGCTGGTTCTCAAGAAGTTTTTCATTTTGATGAAGTCCAATTTAATAATTTTTTCTCTAATAGATTCTGCTACTGATTTTTGACTAATTTCTAAAAAATTATTGCCTTATCCAACATCAAAACAATTTTTTCCTAATAAAAAAATTATTTAAATTTAGTTATTTTTGAGAGGATTTTGCTATAGGGCACATGTGCTCGCTAGAAAGACAGAAAGCACGAAATCACCCCCCGGGGATGGCCACGCCACAATCCCTTCTCTTCTATTCTCCTCTCGGGATCTTGGGCATACACACACACGCACCCAGCGTGAGTTTAAGTCACTGGGTCCGGGACTCAAACCGCAGTTGACCACGTGGGAGTCCAGCCACATAACCATTACGCCGTAACGGCGTGCCCCCTTTTTTTTTTTTTTTTTTTTTTTTTTAGAGAGAGATTTTTGCTATAGAGCACATACGCTCATTGGAGAGACAGAAAGTAAGGAATCACACACCCCCCCCCAGGGGTTATGGCACGCTACAATCTCTTCTCCTCTGTTCTTTTCTTGGAATTTTGGGCATGCATGCACTTGCACCCATCCTGAGTTTTAAGCCAGCCATAGGGTCCCAGACTCAAACCATGGTCAACTACGTGGGAGTCCAGCGACAAAACCATTATGTCATCTGCTGGCCCTTTATTTATTTCTCATGAAAGAGACAGATACCCTGGACAAGGGTTTGCCATTCTATGATCCATCTACCCACAGCCTTCCAGCCAGCCAGTATAGGCACACTCAGAGTGTTCAGGCCAACTTGTGGTTTGAACCTGGGTTTTCATGACAATCTTTGATATGAATATATATAAGGTCTTTCAAAAGTTCATGGAAAATGTTCATTAAGAAAACCTATTGCATACATTTTAAATTATTTTGCACCAAAAATAATGGGTTCTATTTTTGGGGGGTGGGGGCAGATTTTTTTTCTATTGGGTATGTGTGCTAACCAGAGAGAGACAGACAAAAAGCAAGATATCACCCCCCAGATGGATGGGCATGGTGCAATCCCTTCTCTTCTATTCTCCTTTCAGGATTTTGGGCATGCACACACACTTGCCCAGTGTGAGTTTCAAGCTGCTTGGTTCAGGACCCAAACACCTTAACCACTATGCCACCTACTGGCCCCAATAATGAGTACTTTGATCCTATTTTTCATGAACTTTTCAAAGGCCCCTCACATTTCTATATATTTATATGTATTTCTAATCTTTCCTTTGTGTCCTCATAATGTCCTGGGTTTTGTTTGTTTGTTTGTTTGTTTTGTAAGAGATTTTTGTTATAGGGCGCATGCGCTCGCAGGAGACAGAGTCAGAGAGACAGAAAGCAAGAAATCATCCCCCAGGGAGGATGGCCACACCTCAGTCCCTACTCCTCCATTCCCCCCTCAGGATCTTGGGCACACACTCACATGAGCCCGGCGTGAGTTTTAAGCTGCCGGGCCCTGGACCCAAACCATTGTCGACTATGTGGGAGTTCAGTGACATAAACATTACACCAACTGCTAGTCCCATAATGTCCTGTTTTAAAGATATGAATAAAAGCTAAAAACTTGAATATTTCTGGATTAAAGTTATTTCAACAACATATCAATATTTCCTGGAGTACAGTTTCATATCTGTTTTTTATTTTCTATTTAAACTGAACAGATACTGATCTATTTGGACTTAAATTTTTTCTGTTATTGCTGGTAGCTGCTCAACGACTCACCTGAGTTTTGGTGAATAAATTGTAGTGACTTCTGTACTCTATAATTATCAAAAAGAAGAAATTGATCTTAGTCACTAAGAAAGAATGGAAGAGAAGAAAGATAGTTGTAATTGTTACATTGGAAAAGACGTGTAAAAGAACTTCTAGAGTCTTCTGATTAAATGTCTAGGAAAGTATGAACTGCGATCCAAACTGGAAAATATGAGTTTGTGGAAGGACCCTCTGGAGTTTCTTCATGGTTCTGTGCTCATCCTGAGGGCTTATTTCATTTTAATAAATTAAGTCTATTCATATTGGTTATTTTTACCAAATATCTGCACAGCCAATAAATAAACAACTCTAATTTCCACATTTCTTCTGATCTTCCATTAATTTCCATCACTTTTGTCTGAATTAATGATATTTTGATATTCTTACCTTCTTCTATGGAATTTCCTCTGACTTTTCTCATATATTGTTCTTTTTTTTTTTTTTTTTTCCTCGCCTAGCCTTCCCTCCTTTCTTTTCGTCAAGGTAGAAATTCAATTGAGTACAAATTGGCAAGATTCTATGAACAAGTCCTTCATCAAGACAAAGCTTTGTCCCTCATCCCCAAGCCTTGAGGCCATCTAAGGATTCTGTGATTGACAGAAGCACTGACAGCACAACTAAATCAGTGAGAAGGTATTTAGGGCCGCTGAAATGGATCTTCAAAGAAGACTCAGTGGGTGATTTTTAATTTCTGTGTGGTATTAGAGAGCTTAACGTGAACCCTTGAAAAGGTAATGGTGGGGTCATGAACTTCACTGAGCAGTGATCCCCTGCAAAAACAAAACAGAAGTCAAAGGGTTCAATAGTGAGTTACAAACTACTAAATGGGGAATACCAGCCACACACTATCACCTAGGCAGTGTTCCCCCAGGTAGATTATTCAACCACTCACCCTAGGTTCTATGGCTGTCAAGCACTTTATCACGAAATACAATAAAAATATTTCAAAAGTTCTTTACAAAACTTGCTTTTTCAAAAGTTCATGTTGTTCTAAATGCTCTAGTAATAATTAATCCTCCTGTTAAAACCTTTCCGTGAAACTACATTACTTACAAAATAAGTCCAAACCCCTAAAAAGATGAGTTCTACTGTGATTTCAGGGCTGCCTGGTTTCCCACCTCACCTGCCACCACCCCCTGAGGCTATCTGTGCCATCAGTTCCTGCTTTTATTTCAAGTCTAGCATGCTCTTCCTGCCCCAGGGCATTAGCCCAAGCCATACTTTCTGCTTCGAAGGCTCTTTTATCTGTATTACCTCTTAGCTCAAGAGAGCCCCACCAGCATTACGCACACTGTGGCAACTTTTTGGACTCTGCAGATTGACGTCCCTTCTCTGTGCCCTCAAAGCACCCTCTGCTTGTCTCTACTATAACATATGTAATATTAGGTCGTCAAGAAAGTCATGATGTATTTTTCTATGTTTTCCTATGCAAAAATGTATCATGACTTTCTGGATGGCCCAATAATATTCTTTTTTAAAAATAAATTATTTATTTAATTTTATCTATCATTATTATTATTGTTTTAATTTGGTACAGAGTACATACATTCACCAGAGAGAGAGAGCAAGTAAGCTACCATAGTGGTTAAGCACTATCTATGTATTGGGAGTTGGTTCCCACATAGCCTACCATGGTATGAGCCCCAGCCCAGTGGCTTGAAAAACATTCTGGGTACATGTGCAGGCATGTCCAAAATCTCAACCGGATGGAGGAATGGAGAAAAGGGATTACAGCATGACCATACCCACTGAGGGGGTTTTCCCCTCTCTCTCCCCTGCACCCTCTGGCAATTAAAAAGATTAAGTAGAAATAACTGAAATATCCATTATTTGATGACTATATAAATAAAATGTGGGCTATCCATACAGGAGAATATTATTCAGCCATAAAAAGGAACAATAATAAGCTTAGAACATGAATGAAGCTCAGCAACATTACACCAAGTAAAATAATCTAGTCACTAAAAAAGATTACATGACTTTATTTATATGAAATGTCAAGCATAGGCAAATCTGTAGAGACAGAAAGTAGATTAGTACTTGCTAAAGCTCTAAATCTGTAAAGACAGAAAGTAGATTTCATACTTGCTAGAACTGGATTAGTACTTGCTAGAAAATGTAGGGGAAAAGTACATTATTAGTACCTAAGAGGAAAAGGAGGATGCCTGCTAATGAGCATGAATCTTCTTTTTAGCGTGATGGAAATGTTGTAAAATTGATTTGATGATGGCTGCACAACTGTACATATAATGAAAACAACTTTTAAAAACTGTACACTTTAAATGGGTGAATTGTATGGTAGGTTAATTATGTATCCAAAAAGCTCTTTTATTTTATTTATTTATTTTTAAGAGACTTTTTGCTATGGTGTGCACTTGCCGGAAAAACAGAGAGAGACAGAGACAGAAAGCAAGAAATCACACCGCCCCAAGGACGGCCATGCTGAATCTCTTCTCTTCCATTCTCTTCTTAGGCATGCACACTCATGCACCTGGCATGAGTTTTAAGTCGCCAGGTCCGGGACTCAAACCGCAGTCAACTATGTGGGAGTCCAGCAATGTAACCATTATGCCATCTGCTGGTCCCAAACTCTTTAATCTCTAAAAAAGAATCTTTTTTGGTGAAACTTGTTCTCTTTCAGTTAAATATTCAATTAATTGGAAGGCTGAAAATTTTGTTCTGAGAAACATGGATGGAGTGAGACAATTCTATAACTTCTGTAGCTTGGTAGCAGAGAACAAGAAATACAAGAACAGTGGTAATGTATTGTAGTGGTTACAAGCCACTCAAACAAAATATCCTGTTCTTCCATTTGTCAGTTGTATAATCGTGGGCCAACTGCTAGAATCTCCTCTGGGTACCTTGGTTATCACACAGTAAGACAGAGGATAAAAATTTAACCACCTTAGACAGAAGTGAGAATTTGAATGGCTTAATTCATGAAAGCACCTTGTGCAGTTCCTGACACACAGGAAACACTCCAACAGCACAGGCCCATGGTCTAGTGGTTAAGAGAGAGATCAGACATGGTTGACTGAGGTTCAAGTCCCAGCCCTGGCAGCTTGAAAAACATACCAGGCACATGGCTGAGTGCCTAAAATCTGAAAAAGAGAGATGGAGGAGAAATAATGGCAGTATGACCATGCCCCATTGGTGATGCTTCTTTTCTCCCTCTCTGTTCCTCTCTCTGTCTCTCTCCAGTAAGCACACAGACCCTTTTGCAAAAATTTTTGAAAAGAAAAGAAAGGAAATTGAAAGTGTTCCAATAGTGCTGGTGTTCTCCTTTGGCCCTACTGATTTCCAGTGCAGTAGGACAGATTCCATCTGGTCCTCGAATGGTGTGTGCTGAGGTCAGTCTGGTTTGGTGCTGATCATCCCTTACACCCGAGAACCTTACTACTGTATCCAGTGGTGAGGCCCTCAGGAAGCAAGCACTCCCATCTGTACATCAGGCTTGTTGGTCTGAAAGAACTTTTAACAGTCTCTTGTCCCTTGATAGAGCTGATGATTCTCAAATGTCTTCTCAGCTCTGTCCTTGGTCACTGTTCTCAGCCCCTGCCTAGGTAACAGTCCAACACCCTCTGTCCAACCCTCACCTTTAGTTTCTGTACCACATCAGGTGAGAGGTTTTTGGTTTTTCTGTTTTGTTTTTGTTTTTGTTTTTTTGTTTTGAGGGACTTCCGTTTCTCTAGTCTTTGCTCAAAAGATCAGAGCACAGTTCACAATATTCCTAGATTTATCTAACCCAGCTGGAAATTCACTACAGTAGCTCCCATCCAGGTTAAAGAGAAGTGTCACTTTTGAAATTTTGGAGAAATGGAGAAAAAGGATTGCAGCATGACCACATTCACTGAGGGGTTTTCTCTATAAATAAGCATATAAGCATTCTGTTTGTTTTGGTTTGGGTTTAGATCTTTACCATAGGCTGCTTATGCCAGAGAGAGAAATTGAGAAATCATCTCCCGGGGAAGGGGGCCGGTGGCAATACCACAATCCCTTCTCCTCCATTCCCCTCTTGGGATTTTGGGCATGCACACATGTGCGTACGCGCGTGCACACACACACACACTCACACACACCCAGCATGTCTTTCAAGACACTGGGTCCGGGACTTGAACCGTGAAGTCAGTCATGTGAGATCCAGTGCCTTGACCACCATGCTACTTGCTGGCCCAAACAAAATGTTCTTTAATAGAATTGAGAATACTTTTGGTGAAAAGATGAAATACATATTTTCTGCATCCAACCTGGTCCGATTCCAGGCTTGCCAGACCTACCTTGTTTGTGTGTGCCTTTTAGGATCTATAAACTGTTCTTTCCGGGTATCATGTTGAGTGCTCTCTGTGTTTGAATAACTTAGGGACACATACGACTTTTTAGCTATGGGAAAGTGATGTACCCACAGTACAAAATGCTCCTAGGCACCAACGTATATTAATGACAAAGGGCAAAGTATTTTTAATCCTAAGGGAAAATTCAAAGCAAAGAAAATTTGCAAATCAAATTTAAACCAGAAAAAAATGTATAAACATAAAAGGTAGAGTTTAGAAAAGTAAAATAGGCTCTCATTAGAAGTCATTTAGAACAGTGAACTGTTGGAGGAATTTCCCTTCCTTGCCCAGTCACGCTCTGTTTTCTTTGAGAAGGCAGAAGGTGGGGTATAATGTCAAAGTGTTATTTAGCAACCTAAATCTAGAAAAACTCCGAGAAGGGTAAAATAACTTAAATCAAAACCTTTTAGGCCACTTGAGATGGCTCTTATTTCATTTTCTTAAGCAGAGCAGGTTGGAAAGTGGGAAAAGCACAGGGTAGAATTTTTTCCTCCTCACCTCAGTATTTGTATAGGGCTAGAGGTATTGCTCCTCTTGAAAAACTGGGATAAAGGACATCACACAGTGTAGGCTGTATATTGGACCATAGATTTAACAAGCAATACATGAAATCCTTTGATAATTCTCAAAAACAAAAAAATCATACTAAAAGCCCACTTGGTACTCATAACTTTTTTAAGAATTATTTTATAATTTAACTTTATTTATTTACTTATTTTTAATTTGATAGCGAGGGTCAGAGTGAGAACAAGAGAAAGTGAGAAAACAAGCTGCCAGGTCCAGGACTCAAACTACAGTCAGCTATGTGAGAGTCCAGCATCCTTAACCACCATGCCACCTGCCAGCTCTGATACTGATAACTTTTTATGTAACTTGACCAGGGATCGTTTAGAAGACATTGGCTCCCCTTTCTTTTTTTTCCTTTTTTTCTTTTCTTTCCTTTTTTTTTTTTTTTTTTTTTTTTTTTTTTTTTTTTTTTTGCTATAGGATGCATGACCTCTCCAGGAAGAGACAGAAAGAAAGGACAAGGACAAAGCACTTCTCATGGGTAATGGTCACTCTGTAATCCCTTCTCTCTCACTTCTCCAACCTTTTGAGGTTTGAAGATGTATTCATGCCCCACTGTGTTTCTGTGTTTCTCAAACTGCTGGTTCCAGGACTCCAACCATTGTTGACCAGGTAGAATCCAGACCCTTAATTATCAGGCCATAAAACTGGCCCAACTCCACATTTCTATTTTTCTTAGGAAACAGTTCATTGTAATTAATCATTTCCTTCTTCATTTCGTTTTCCTTATTTCCTAACTTGAGTTCTAGGACATGGTTTAATTAGGAAAGAGTTACTTTTGGTTCTCGTTGCAATACACAGAATCATAATGATATCATTAAAAGGGTTGTAGACCTACTTGCATTTAGATAAATAGAATAGACATCAATCTTTTTCTCTTTTTTTTAAGAATTATTTCATTTAAGTTTATTTATTATTATCATTTTTATTATTTTAAATTTTGCCATAGGGCATGTGTGCTTACCAGAGAGAGAGAGAGAGATAGAAGGTGAGAAAAGAAGCTGCCAGATTTGGGATTTGACCTGCAGTCAGCCACATGGGAGTCCAGCACCTCAACCACCACACCACCTACTGGCCCGCAGTCCTTTTCAATATAACACTGAGCCATACTTAGTCTATTGTGATAAATTATATTTTCCTAGAATGTCCATACCAATATGTCCACCAAGTGGTTCTTACCATGCAATGGAAACACTCCACCATTGAGAGATGGGGACACTTTTTCTCTGAGAGATATTCTTCCATTGAGAGATATTTTCTCCCCTTAACACTGAGTGGACCTGTAACTACAAGTGAAAGCAATGTTAAGTCCTGATAAAGCTAAGCAATAAAATAGTGAACAGCTTCCACTGGTCCACTTGGGAGGCTCACCATCGGAACCCAGCCACCACATTGTGAGGAAACCAAAACTTCCCTCATGGAAACGCAAAGTATAGGTGTTCAAATAGTGCTTTAGCTGAGGATCCAGATGACAGTCAGCTTTCATGACCTAACACATGGCAAACGGGACTTCAGATGGTCCCAGCACCAGCCTTCCAAGGCCCCAGCTGATGCTGAGTGGGATAGGGACATTCTGTCCTCATTGATCCTAACCACTCTGCAGATTTATTAACAAATATGAAAGTTATCTTTATTTTGGAACCAGTAGATGGCATATCAGTTATACCACTGGACTCCCATATGACCAACTGTGGTTCAAGTCCCAGAACTGGTGACTTGAAAATCACACCAGGCACATGTGTATGTATGCCCAAGATCCTGGAAGAAAAATGGAGAAGGGATTGCAGCATGGCCATTCCCATGGGCGGAGGGTGATTTCTCACTTTCTGTCTCTCTCTCTCTCTGTCTCTCCAGTGAATGTACACACCCTATAGCAAAAACATCTCTCAAAAACAGTTGTCTTTATTTTAAACCACAAAGTTTTTGTAATGTAGCAATAGGTAGGCAGAATAATTGTCAACCCAAAAAACATTTCATGGAAGATGACTTATTTATTTTTTTTTCAAATTAGCTATTTTATTTTATTTATCATTATTATTTTTTTAACTTGCTGCATGGCACATGCTGTCACCAGAGAGAGATGGGTGGGGAGAAGGAGAGAAAGTAAGAAAGCAAGCCCCCAGGTCCAAGACTTGAACCACAGTGGGCCTTGTTGGAGTCCAGCAACTTCACCATGCCACCTGCTGGCTCTGAAGATGTTTTGTTTGTTTATTTCTCTAAGAGGATGTTATTGTTGTTGTTGTCATGATAGGCCATATGCATTTGCCAGAGAGACAGAAAGTGAGAAATCACCTCAGGGAGAGATGACCATGCCACAATCTCTTCCCACTGTGTTTCTGTGTTTCTCAAACTGCTGGTTCCAGGACTCCAACCATTGTTGACCAGGTAGAATCCAGACCCTTAATTATCAGGCCATAAAACTGGCCCAACTCCACATTTCTATTTTTCTTAGGAAACAGTTCATTGTAATTAATCATTTCCTTCTTCATTTCGTTTTCCTTATTTCCTAACTTGAGTTCTAGGACATGGTTTAATTAGGAAAGAGTTACTTTTGGTTCTCGTTGCAATACACAGAATCATAATGATATCATTAAAAGGGTTGTAGACCTACTTGCATTTAGATAAATAGAATAGACATCAATCTTTTTCTCTTTTTTTTAAGAATTATTTCATTTAAGTTTATTTATTATTATCATTTTTATTATTTTAAATTTTGCCATAGGGCATGTGTGCTTACCAGAGAGAGAGAGAGAGATAGAAGGTGAGAAAAGAAGCTGCCAGATTTGGGATTTGACCTGCAGTCAGCCACATGGGAGTCCAGCACCTCAACCACCACACCACCTACTGGCCCGCAGTCCTTTTCAATATAACACTGAGCCATACTTAGTCTATTGTGATAAATTATATTTTCCTAGAATGTCCATACCAATATGTCCACCAAGTGGTTCTTACCATGCAATGGAAACACTCCACCATTGAGAGATGGGGACACTTTTTCTCTGAGAGATATTCTTCCATTGAGAGATATTTTCTCCCCTTAACACTGAGTGGACCTGTAACTACAAGTGAAAGCAATGTTAAGTCCTGATAAAGCTAAGCAATAAAATAGTGAACAGCTTCCACTGGTCCACTTGGGAGGCTCACCATCGGAACCCAGCCACCACATTGTGAGGAAACCAAAACTTCCCTCATGGAAACGCAAAGTATAGGTGTTCAAATAGTGCTTTAGCTGAGGATCCAGATGACAGTCAGCTTTCATGACCTAACACATGGCAAACGGGACTTCAGATGGTCCCAGCACCAGCCTTCCAAGGCCCCAGCTGATGCTGAGTGGGATAGGGACATTCTGTCCTCATTGATCCTAACCACTCTGCAGATTTATTAACAAATATGAAAGTTATCTTTATTTTGGAACCAGTAGATGGCATATCAGTTATACCACTGGACTCCCATATGACCAACTGTGGTTCAAGTCCCAGAACTGGTGACTTGAAAATCACACCAGGCACATGTGTATGTATGCCCAAGATCCTGGAAGAAAAATGGAGAAGGGATTGCAGCATGGCCATTCCCATGGGCGGAGGGTGATTTCTCACTTTCTGTCTCTCTCTCTCTCTGTCTCTCCAGTGAATGTACACACCTTATAGCAAAAACATCTCTCAAAAACAGTTGTCTTTATTTTAAACCACAAAGTTTTTGTAATGTAGCAATAGGTAGGCAGAATAATTGTCAACCCAAAAAACATTTCATGGAAGATGACTTATTTATTTTTTTTTCAAATTAGCTATTTTATTTTATTTATCATTATTATTTTTTTAACTTGCTGCATGGCACATGCTGTCACCAGAGAGAGATGGGTGGGGAGAAGGAGAGAAAGTAAGAAAGCAAGCCCCCAGGTCCAAGACTTGAACCACAGTGGGCCTTGTTGGAGTCCAGCAACTTCACCATGCCACCTGCTGGCTCTGAAGATGTTTTGTTTGTTTATTTCTCTAAGAGGATGTTATTGTTGTTGTTGTCATGATAGGGCATATGCATTTGCCAGAGAGACAGAAAGTGAGAAATCACCTCAGGGAGAGATGACCATGCCACAATCTCTTTTCCTCCATTCTTTTCAGCATTTTGGGCACACACATGCCTGGTGTGAGTTTCAAGCCACTGGGTCTGGGACTTAAACTGCAGTCAGCCATGTGGAAGTCCAGCATTTTAACTACCACACCACTTGGTGGCCCTTAAGATCATTTATTTTTAATATGGAGTTCCATGCCTGTAAACTCTCATAATTCATAATGTCGTTAACAATAGTTCAACAAGTTAATGATACATACTGTTGATCACTTCCATGATACAGAATAAAAGTTTAAAAAGTCTGCTTTGAGTGGAATTTCTTCTTCCCACTAACCACAATTAGGAAAACTGCCTCCTAGGTATACTATAAATAATCACAAAAGATCCTTTTATTTTATCGCATTAAAATTTTATTCTAAAATGATTCAGGAAAGCTAGTGTAACAAGGACTTGATTTTCAGACTGAAAATTTTATGTTATGAAATTCTGTAGTATCCATTTTTTCACATTACCCAACACATTTTAATTGCCTAAAAAAATTTAAAAAACAAATATTTTATTAAAGATATATGCTTTTTTTTAAAAACCACAACTCAACAAAGAAACTTTTGACAAAATATTCTCTTCCAGTAATAATACTGCAGGTCACTAATGATTATTTTTTTTAAAAAATTGCTGCATTGTTACTACACATCCCTTGCACTGATAATTGCTTTGTAGTAGTATCAAGGACTATTCTTCAAGTCATTTTTTGATTAGAGAATGAGAAAGAGGGAAGGAAGTTAAGCAGCATGCAACTGGTAATGTTATTAGGAAAATCCTAATCTTAATAAACACAGAGCATTCTCTATAAGAATGTTTTTAAGCATTCCATTAAACATAAGAACTAATTGTGCTTTTCTAGGTGTTTTAGATCAGGCACACACTGAGTTAACTGCTTCTTTCCATACTCAAAACCCACTAGTGTATTTTTTGTTGTTGTTGTTATAGGGTGCATGCACTTGCTGGGTAAAGGGGTAGAGAAAGAGAAATCATCCCCAGAGAAGATGGTCAGATAGTCATGCCACAATCCCCTTTCCTTCACTCTCCTCTTGGGATTTTGGGCAGGCACACATACATGCCTACCCATCAGGTCTAGAATTTGAACCAGAAAGTTGGCCATGTGGGATTCGGGATTCAGCCGCCTTGACCTCCCCACACCACCTGCTGGCCCTGTAAATCTTTTTATCTTTCTTTCTTTCTTTTTTTTTTTTGAAGAGGTTTTTTTTTTTTTTTTTTTTTTTTTTCGGGTC